>NC_073745.1:129235782-129535782 GCF_029784135.1 Toxorhynchites rutilus septentrionalis
ACGCACTACATTAACGATTGTGTGCTCTGTAGGCCGTCCATGACGACCAAAATCCGTCCGTAATGCTCGAAAAACATTTGCCGGTTTTTCATAATTTTTATAGTATAATTTAACAAAACAACGTGTTAAGTGCGATGCTAAAACGATCCATATTGTAAAATGGCAGACATTCAACTAACGATATGACGCTTTGGTTGACAGCTATGTCAAACGGTTGTCAGCGCAGGGCTGTATACTTTCGGAAGCCCGAAATGGAAAACCCTGTATTTATAATAATTAAATTAATATTCTTTTTAAGAATTTAAGGCATTTCTTTATTTCTATATTTCAATTGATGCAATTTAAGCATCTATACAAATAAAGGAAATTATAATTTTGTTGAAACAAACTATTGAACAATTGAAAAATATCAAGCATTTTTCAAGTTTTGAGCTAACCTCCGCTCCTCAAACTATTCTGACGAAAACATGCAACTAACGTAGCAGCGATGCACAACTTATCAATGCAGTTGTGAAAACAATCATAGCTAACCATCGCATATCATCCTACCCAAGTTAAAAGAAAAAAGTTGCCCTTCCCAACAAACAATCGTAAGCTGTTATTAAACTAGTCAGTTGAATAATGGTCGAACAATAGTATTGAGTGCTTAATAATACGATACGCTGGACTATGGATTGTATAAAAGCTTGTTCAGACCAAATTGAAGCTTTTGTTCAACCAATTACATTTGGCTGGATAATACGCCAGTGAAACGTTTTGAAGGTGCTTTTATTTTCATTTGTTCAACAACTCAAGAAATGCTCGAAATATATCTTTTATTCGACTAATGCGTCAATTGCGTCACACTCTGCCCTACTGACACGAACCGATCTTTTTTTTTATTCCATCTGTTCATTTTTATTAGGCTCATTTAGAAATTCAGCTGTAACAGAGCCGAATTTATCGTGTACATTTTTTCTCATGTTGTATATTACACAGTAGTATTTTAGGCGTAAGAGTTCCTATTCTATCGATACACAAAATATGTCGCCTTTTTTCAGCGTAAGAATATTCCTATTGTTTGAATGTTACCAGTTGGACTATATACACAGCGGCCTGCATTGTTGTGATATAAATAGCACCAATTACCGACGCGGTGGATCGTATGTGGAGTGAGAGGCTGGGATCACCATCACATGATGCACGGACGTAGTAGCTAGAATAACCCACGAAGAGTTGAGGCAGTTGCAGTTGAGGGTCCTGAGTTACGAGCTCATGAATGTTCGCTTAGTAGCAGACACGCAGCCAATTAGGCTACGAAGACCCCCACGAACCAATCATTAGCTGTAACAAGATTAATAAGATTAATAGTGATCGAACAATAGCATTGAGTGCGCAATAAGACAATATGCTGACCTATATGTTGTAAAAAGGCTTATTTAGACCAAATTGAAGGTTTTGTTCAACCATTGATGTTTACCTGGTATATTGCCAAAGAAACGATTTGAAAATGTCTATTGAACTGCAAATCAGCTTTTGTACAACACATGGCGGTCTACCAAAATGAGCATTTACTGCCAGTGTTTTCAAACTCATGTTCGACTACTTGCCATTACATTTTTAGGTGTTCTAACGGAACAAACGGCTTGATGGAGGATCATCGATGTAAAAGTCGTGATTTTGAATCTGTGCCTTTTTAACTCTTTGTGGTCGTATGTCTGCTCTCATCCACCAAACCTTTCCCCTTTTTTCCGTTCCGCTTGTATGTCTGCTCTCAGCCACGCAAGGAATCATGCTAATTGTGTACTTTATTCAACCATGTATCAGTTTACACTTTTTCTAAACGAATCTTACTGTTTAGTGAACCTGTTTCCGAATTAATACGGATCCTCTCTGAATAATAGATAACGGTACTCGATATAAACTAAAAAAAAATTAAGGATAGATAGTGAGTAGCTACGATTTCTCGGACAGAATAACTCTAGTAGAAAAGATGAGGCGGCACCGTCTACGTTAGTGAATCGATCGTTTTTTTCATTACAAATTACAACACGTATATGGAAGGAATTCGAAAATGTGTAAGAAAATTGGTGGTACCACTTGCAGGCGATTCTCGTAATGGATATCACACGAAGAAGAATTATAAAAATAAATTATGTTAAAAGATCACTTCAAAATTGTAGATATTCACATTCACAATAGAAACAATAGATCTTATTTACCTTTCATAATTTCACATGTTATGTGTCACTGCTCTTTCAAGGGAAACTAATTCCGACCAGTACGACACCCATGCCAAAATTTAATACGACTGCAAAGGGTTATTTTTTATTCAAAAGTTCATCGGAAGCCGAACAAGTTTTATCTAGTAGCTGTAAAAGACTCTTACGAACATATGTCAAGGTGCTAAAAACTAATCCTTTTTATAGAACTTTGGCTTCCTCTTCGATATCGCAGCCTAAGTAGAGCTAATCAATTCAGAATATGGTCGAACAGACGTTTCTCCCACACCTTGGAGTTGGATAAACGTTTTCTAATTGACTTCAAACTGCATTTAATGAACAATATTGGATATAGCTTAATAAATTTCTTTTAATTTGCTTGAACAAGGCTTGAATAGAAGTTTTGATGACAATTAGTCCAGGCTTTATTAAACATTGAGCTGAATAAAATCATCATAAAAACGTCACTCTGATGGGGAATTGTTAGTTGGGTTGCCCTGTCGGCTTAAGATTTGCTATTATGCTGGATGGACGTGCGAACTTTGCAACGTTGTTTGCTTCTGAATGCATTCTCAGAATACGCACAAAACAAGATCAGTGCAAAGCTTGCATCGATGCGCAGAAGAAAAACAGAAATGTTAAGTGAAGCCAGCGAGCAGCCAACGTCATTTTGGAGTCTAAAGCTGAGATTCCACTGAATGGCAAGCCACATCGAATCGTTGACTGTCGGTAGGATTGGATTTTCGCGTCGTATTGCTCCGATGGAAAGATTGTGTGAAGTGTGTATAGAAGCCGTAGGAAACATGTCGCTAACAAGTTTTCTCAGTTTAATCTCGGCTTAAGAGACTCCTTTAATAATTTCAAACTGTCTTTTTAAAAGCTACGAGATTGTTTGTTTTGCTCTTCTAACTGGTTGTGGAAGCGTGTGTGTGTGTGTTTGTGGGTGTGTGTTTGTATGTTTGTGTGTCGATGCAAATTTTTATTTTTGATATGGTACTACAATGGACGATTTCGGGGTTTGATTCATGCTTCCTGTGCTTTCATAGACTCGCGATATGCGATCGACTTATATTCGTCCGAGAGTAAATCACTGCGTAAAATAAATCTCGTTAATTTCGTTTCAATCTAAAATGATATCCGATGTGATAAGCAAGCGAATTAAATTAAATTATTTCGAAGTTCTATGTCAACAATTCGATCGTGTCTTGAATGTCTTTATATATATATATATAAAAGAGAGTTTTTCCCACGTACGTATAACTCATCATCATGGGAGAACGGCTGATCAGATCTACGTCGTCCATATATTTTGTGAGTTTGTCTTCACCCAATTTAGAATGATAGAGTACTTTGGAAAATGATTGAGATGATTAGAAAAATTCGAAAAAATTGACTATGCATATCTTTATATAATATATAAGAAGGATATTTAAAATAAAAAGGGAAAATTCAAAAATAAAAAGGGAATACATTATATGGCAGAACAACGTTTGCCGAGTCAGCAAGTCATCCTCTAAAAAAATCATCGCGTTTGATCTGATTCTGGAAAAATTTGATGTGCTGTGTACTTTATTAAACAGATATTCATTAATGTTTTTTTCTCAGCGAATATCCTTCTGCCTCTTAGTACCTATACGCGAATGTGACAAGGAAACATTGGTCAACCATAACAGTTTATTCCGATGAGATATTACTGCATCACGGTTATGCGTTTCAGCAGTTATTCTCAGGCCAACGCCTTAAGTGATTTCACTTCGCTGTTGATACATTTGAATTTCAATCAACCTTTCAACTACCATTGTGATTTAATAAAACGATTTAAAATGTTTTGGTTCTTTGAATAGCAATTTGACTGCATCATGATCGGAATAAATTAACGGCGACATACCTGTTGGCGTAACAAAAACAAAAGATATACTTCGTGAGAATCAAACCGATTTCGATTTGTTTGTTTGCCGGGTTTTACATTTCAACAGGCGAGTCATGACATGCACTGAAAACGTGTCTCGTAGGTGATATTAAGCTGCACAGTTGTGTCAGACCGCAAGTAGCCATTTATGGTAATGAAAGTCCAAACGAACTAAACCGTTTTTTTCCGCTCCAGTGTGAATGCTATTTTTTGATGTGCGTCAACGAAATTCCGACGAACAGTAACGAAACTGAATTCATCCCCATAACTTCTGTGTCGCATGGCATCCAGCTAGAAAAATATAACATAATCGTGGACTTCGTTTCGGTGCATCCGAAATAATGATTTTCCCTTGCCGACTGCTTGACTGGAAGTCGAAATCTCGAACACACAGCCTGAAGAGTTATGGCCCCCAGCAAATGTTTTTCTTCCTCCGATATCAGCCAATAGTTCGGGAAGAAGGGTGGAAAGTATTTACCGGGCACTTCTTCATTTGCTGAAGCTCCTCGCAGATCGCGTGTGCAGTCCGGCACTTTGAGCTTTGAGACACCCGTATTCCGCTGGTGGCACAAAAATGTGGTGCAACCGGGTAATTCGCGTGGGTGGAAAAGCAAAATTTTATGGGCGAGAGTACACCTAAGCGCGCACATTATTGCTCAAATAGACATAAATAATAAATAAAAACAGTGAGCCGGGAAGACAGTCCCTAACACGGCATGAGCTGCTCGCTTCTGAATTTTGCCTCAATCGGCAACTTTCCGCATGGGCACGTCTTCTGTTATTGCGTTTTTGATGAATATCATAAATGATGGCATTAGTTATTCTACTAGAAATGTCTGGAATGTATCTATAGACCAACCATAGAGAATCAACTGTCAACAATTGAACAATCCGATAAAGACTACTAAATGATCGTTTGGATAGGTATAGTAGTGGATGAATCCTCTATATTCCACAATATTCACAAGAAGACAAAATCAATATCACAGATGAGGGTGCTAAGAACGGCGTTTTGTATCAACGAAAATCACAGTTTTATGAGGCTGTCATTACCATAATAAATTTATACGTAGAAACGTATTCCTACACTTATTTGTTGTCCATGTCCACATTCTTCAAACGATTTTATCTTTCAATCAAGTTTTTTTTATGTATTGCATTTACAGTAATGGAAAATGTGAAGAAACGCGTGAGTACATCCAGTTTAACCTTGAGCTTGAGTAGACTGTACTGCCGTGATCGCGCAAAGTGACGCAAGCGCCAAAATTGACATTTTACATTTTATGTTATAGATCGATAAAGAATACCAAATCCTTTCAAACGACTGCAAAGTTTTTACAGAAATTGTGAAAAAATGACCCCGTAAAAGCTTGAAAACGGAATGGCATAAGCGCCATTTTCCTTACGATGTGACGTAGTTTGATTGTGATGCGATGTGATTTTTTTATCTGTTCTGATGGCATAGAATAAACGAGCAGGGACAGCAAATTTCACATAACAACATGTTCCGTAATGGACTTTCACCCGAATGAGAGTCACATGCCTTCTTTCTTGAAAAAACACTTTTCTGAAAAATCTCGTCATGCCAAATATTTTAATCAAAAACAGACGATCCCCGTGCAGTACTACATTTATAACAGCAATTTTGTTTTAGAACTACAAATCATGTACTTAGAAGCTCTTAGAAAGTCTCGTGAAATATTTAAATTCATAAAATCAAATTCATCTTGAAAGAAAAAAAATATCCTAGATTGAAGTGTATTGTTGTTCTCACATGTTGCACATAACGATTTTAACTAAATAGTTAAAACTCATCAATTTAATTGTTGATTACAAGGATTTCCCAATAGTGTTCTTTATCTTCAGGAATTAAGGGACAAAACTCCTCGCATGCTCAATTTCTCTTTCGGATGAATTAAAGCTGAGTGTTGATTGCAGCTGCACTCTTCTAAATTCTCTGTATTTGCTTTACATCGGGTAATTTCGGACGGCATTATCTTATTCGACACGGATGTTTTCAATTACATTCTGGATTGGAAAAAATCGCTGCTGTCCATAATTGTTACAATCGGGTTCTCAACTATGTTAGCCTGCTCGGCGCATGCTACAAAGTCGGAAAATGTGTAGAACTTTGTCTCCCTGATGTTTTCTCATGCTCCGCTTAACGGCGGCATTTTGGAGAAAATAATTGGAAACAGATTCTCGCATACTTTGATGGATGAACGCCAATCGGTTGTGGGAACACCGATTAAAATTTGCTGATTCCAAATAAAATCGTGGGCGTATGATGAAACAACTAACTATTGATAATGGAAACGTGCCATAGATTAATGAAGGAAGGGATGTGATAACTACTAACTTACCTCATTCTTTTCTAGCTTTTAGTACATTAAACCGTTTAACTTAAAAAGTTTTTTTTATGTTTTTTTTTATTTTTTAGTCTTTAGTACATTCTCACCTAATTTCTTTCGAAATATTTTGGCGATGTACTGTATTCTATTAGTCAAATCATTTCATTCGATACCGATATTGAGATGATTACAAGAAAAAAAAACCCTTTTGAAATTAAGTTGTTCATAATGTAGTGTGTTCTCCAAGTCAAGCCATTCAGCCATTTTTTTTAGCGGCGGCCAATTTGGATTTTTCAAGATAATAGAATACACAGTATTATAAAGACAGCAGAAATAAAGATTTGTTTCAAATTTCAGATCAAAAAATCAAAAACAACTGGGCTAAATTTTCATTAGTGTGGGACAACCTACAAACATTCAAACACGCATACAAACAGGTCAAGTTGAATGAAACTGTTTAAAAACGTTTCATCATTGTCCTATATTAATGGAGGAAGGGATGTGATAACTACTAACAGCTACTTGCCTAATTATTTTCTAGCTTTTAGTACATTAAACCGTTTAACTTAAAAAGTTTTTTTTATTTTTTAGTTTTTAGTAGATTTTTCTGTATGATATACTTTTCTACAATAAAACCATTGAACTTTTTTTTTATTTTTATTTCTTACCTAATTTTTTTCGGAATATTTTGGCGATGTACTATATTCTATTAGTCGAATCATTTCATTCGTAACCGATATTGAGGGGATTACAAACACCTTTTTGAACTAATGTTGTTCAAAATGTAGTGTGTTCTCCAAGTCAAGCCATTCAGCCATTTTTTTACCGGCGGCCAATTTGGATTTTTCAAGATACACAGTATTATAAAAACAGCAGAGATAAAGATTTGTTCCAAATTTCAGTTCAATAAATCAAAAACAACGGGGTCAAATTTTCATTAACACATTAAGACCCGACCGAAATAGGGGACCGACAATGAACTTTTCATCAGACTCATGCCGGTTCCAGAAAAGGTTCCAAAAAGAAAAGTCTACTGTCCGGTGAGATCGGCGCGAAAAAGATGAAAAACTCAGTGTCAATCCCTAGGGACCGACGCGGGGCTTAACGTGTTAATGTGGGACAACCCTACAAACATTAAAACACGCATACAAACAGGTCAAGTTGAATGAAACCGTTTAAAAAAGTAATTGGCAATTTTGTTACAGCGGCCATCTATGATTTAAATTTTCCCATATAGCTGTAATCTACTGGTCAAACCCTTTCGCCCCAGAAAATATGCAATCCACCATTTAGTGGTGGCAGCCATTTTGAATTTGCATTTTTTAGAAATAACTGTATTCTACTAGTCAAGCCCTTTCATTTGATACCCATATTGATAGGGATTTGGAAAAAAATATGTAATCCGCCATTTTGTGGTGGCGGCCATTTTGGATTTGCATTTTTCATGAGTAACTGTGTTCTACTAGCCAAGCCGTTTCATTTGATACCCATATTGATGGGGGTTTGAGAAAATATGTGATCCGCCATTTTGTAGCGGCCGCCATCTTGGATTTTTAAAACTATGAAATACATAGTTTTATAATGACTGCAGGGATAAAGATGTGTTCCAAATTTCAGATCAATCGGTTCACAGGAAGGGGTTCATTTCAATTTCAATTAATGTGGTAAAGCGCTACAGACAAACATGTTACAAACATACAAACATACAAATTACAGGGCAAGCTAAATAAAACCGTTTTAAAACAAATTACGGAAACAAAATTCAAATTTTTAGCAAGTTTGTGTAGTTTAGATTGATAGTCTATCATCTAACATTGGTTCAGTAGTTCATCAGTTACGATTTTTTCAGAAAGTCGTTTTTGGAAAAAAGGGAAAAAATTGGTTTCTCAGAGCACCCTAAAATGGGAATGGTTCAATGAAAAAATAGAAAATACGGGTCTAATGTTTTGCAACAAAGAACGAACCTACCACTTCTTACAAAAATCTGGGAACCATTATATCGGTTTGGAATGGCTGCATGTATATTAGAGTGCCAATGGATGTATGGGAAAAAAGTGACCTTCGAATTTTCCAAAGCGAACTTGAATGATGAAATGATGAAAATGATGATTCCCACGAAAGACTACCCTATGCAAATTATAAGCTCAATCGGACTTCATTTACTGGTGTCGCAAACGTCAAAATTTGAGTTTTCTGAAAATCGAAAAATCACGAAATCGGGGTTTCCACAAAACTTTTTTTTAAACCAAATGTCTTAGAATTGAATGAAACGTCGTGATTTACTCTTGTTTATAAAATTTAGTTTTTGATCAAAAATTGACATTTTGGCACTTAACAAATCGATTTTTGACGAATTTTTTTTTCCTTATCCCTACGTTTTATACGATTGGATAACATTTGGCGTCGATTTTGTTTTTTGAAAACCCCGATTGTTGGGCGATTTTTTGATTTTCAGAAAACTTAAATTTTGAGATCTGCGACAATAGGAAATGAATTCCGAATGAGCTAATATTTTGCATAGGGTATTTTATCGAGCAAATCAACATTTTGCAGGGGGTCCCGTATGAAAAATCGATATAACGATTTTCATTGACACCCTAAACCACACGTTTTGCCTCGTATTCCGACTAAACGACAAATTCCCAGAGTGTTGATTTTTGACAAAGAAAATAATTTCGCGATGACAGTAGATCTCGACGTTTCATGTAATTTGAAAACATTCGGCATCAAAATTTTTTTTCCAAAACCTCCGATTTCCTTTACTTTCCCTTTGGATGATTTTTCGGTTTTCAAAAAACTCAACGGCTGTGCGACACTAGTAAACGAAGTCCGATTGAGCTGATATTTTGAATATGGTAGTTTTTCGTGGGAATCAACATTTTAAATCAAGTTTCCTTTATACACATTAGAGTGCCAATGAAAATGGCCATCTCGAATTTCAAAAGGTTACCCATAAAAATGTTCATCACCTCTAAAAAACACCCTATGCAAAATATCAGCTCAATCGAACTTTAGGGAGAGTGGCGCAAATCGGTCAAAGTTTGAGTTTTTTGAAAATCGAAAAATCACCGAAGGGAGGAGTAAAAGAAAATTGGGTTTTCGAAAAAAAGGTGATGCTAAATGTCTCAAAATTGCATGGCACGTCGAGATTTACTGTCATCTCTAACTTTTTTTTGTCAAAACTCGACACTCTGGGAAAAAAAATTACGCCAAATGTCTTATAATTTCGCGAAACGTCGAGATTTATTGCTATATCGAAAATAGCGCTCGGTCGCTTTTCCGTCTGAAAAGTCGATTTTTGACAATTCTTTTTAAGGTGACTGTAAATCTCTACATGTCATACAATTTTAAGTTATTTGGTATCAATTTTTTAAACGATTCCGGTGATTTTTCGGTTTAAAGATAAAACTCAAATCAAATCTCAAATCAAACACTACATTCAAACTAGCGTTGCCAGAAAACATTTCATTTTCGGCAGAAACCATGCCTTTTCGTGTCTTGAAGCTTCAAATTTCGTCTTTTTTGGGATAGCACCCAAAAAAAGTCCAAACGACGTGAACGGGGATCAAACCAAGGCCGACTGGAATGCAAGACTGTTTTGCATAAAGTGACCAGATGGTCAGAGGTCTAACGCGGGACACATAAAACAAAACGTTATGTATATACGTCATCTGAGCATAAACCATAGTTCAGCGAGTCTAAACTAATCAGTATTATTTCTATCTGAGTATCGGCACTCAGTTGTGATTTTTCGGTGGTTTAGATTTTGTTTACGCCCGAAAAT
The DNA here is from genome assembly GCF_029784135.1 of Toxorhynchites rutilus septentrionalis. Lineage (NCBI taxonomy): Eukaryota > Metazoa > Arthropoda > Insecta > Diptera > Culicidae > Toxorhynchites > Toxorhynchites rutilus. The sequence continues at coordinate 129,246,028 of NC_073745.1, forward strand.
CACTCGCTCAATCAGAGCATTTACGCCTGGCAAGCACGATTCAAATTCTACAATTTTCTTCAAATTACCGAATGGAATGCTCGAAAATTTCTATTCATTTTTCATCGATTTTAGTGTTAACGTATGCATTAAAAAAATGGAGTAATTTCGGATAGATGATAGATAATTTATAGGAACAAATTTTCTTTAAATCTTACGTTCATTAAGTCTACAACAAAAATGGTTCAAGGCTGTTGATTCGCTGCAGCAGCACTGTCAAGCATCTTGATGATTTTTCCATACTGCAAGCTCCACCCCACAACGAAAGAGTTGGACATCCTGAGGCACTTTATGTCCGCCAGATATAGCCGATCTGGTATTTACAATAACATCTCTTTGCCGCTCCTTAATCCGGGAGATCGAAGCAACTGGCCAAACGGTGGAGAAGAATCTGGCCAACATGGACATTTTTATGCGGAAGCGTCAGACGAGACCGGCCGTATCTGAGCAGCCGGCATCACCTAGAAGGAGTAGCTCGAGGTGCTGGTGAAAAACTTGTTTCCGGCGAAAGAAGTGAAAAACTTCCATCAAAGCCACGAAAAGGTAAAATAACACGCCGGTATACATCTTTTCATCGGCCATGTTTCAGGTTCCGGCCAACTTCCGTAAGACCGCCCAGCGCTTCATTTACGATACTTCATCAAACAACTCTGCCTCTTCCTGACGAGTATACACTAGTTCTTCCGGCTTATTTAAAACGTTAAGCCCTGACCGAGCTAGGGGACTAAAGATGAACTTGTCGTCTGACTCACGTTGATCCCTGCGGATCAATAGGGGACTTTTATAAAAATCACATTCCAATTTTGTTGCTGTAGCTTCCAGTTGACACTCTCTAAACAGAAAGCCCAATGTCGGTGCGATGAAACCAGCTCAACGTATTAATCTTTGGATGTATTAGAAGCGCTCTTGAACAGTCTGCCAAATAAAATTTTTTTTGAGGTTCATCCATTTAAGAAAATCAACATGATCAAATTGTGATATTGCAATATATTGATATCGCGGGACATTTTCGTTCCTTTTGCCAAATGCGGGACGTTTCGCGGGACGGAATCTTACGCGGGACATTTTGTTGAAATACGGGACTGTCCCGCGTAACGCGGGACGTCTGGTCAGTTTAGTTTTGCACGACCCCGCTATCCACATAGCTAATGATGCTGTTGAGTAAATGCGTGATAATAATGGGCCTGATTATAAAATGAAGTTGGAAAGTGAAAAAGAGAGCATAAAGGAGAGCTATATCTGAAGCCTATTTGTCTCTTGTTTCGCTCGCTCGTATTATTCTCATATTGCTGTATATTATACAAAAGCTTACCAGGTTTTGAGAGTCATGACAATTTCTGTTATTTCTAGGCTCATTTAATGTAATAAATCGGGATGACAAAACAAGAGCTCAAAATCAATTTTGGGTGTACGCACCAAAAGTTGATTAAATAGCTACGAAAATTATGTTTGTTTAAGATGTAAACAACCGGCGGATCTTTTTTTGTGTCATACCCTAAAAGTATTCATTTAGAAACAATACTCATTTTTTGTTTATGAAAAAAATAATCAACAACAGTGTTTATAGCCTAAAAACGCGTGCCTGTGCCAACTTCCGCACGGCAGCTTGCATGTCCGATCTAGAAAGGAAGAAGGCTACCGCACAAATTTTCGTTTGATTGCGCTATTTGTTCGATTCCCGGCTGGTTGTAGTTAAGTGGCCTAGCTTCTTGGGGGAATACCCGTGGGTGGGTGGTTTCGCCTGGGTTGGTGCGGTGTACAAATATACGTGTGCACCTCAAGTCGTCATCGATTTTTTTTTCTGCTTGGATGCTCTATTCTGCCAACGCCTCTGTAAACAAGTTCCAGCTCCGCCATAGATCATGCGATAAGCTGTAATGTTGAACAATTTATACATATCATTTTTTATCTCTCTCACACCATCGCATTCGTAAAAATTCTTATGGCCGCTATAAACGAACCAACAGTCTCTAACAAATGGGAGCAAGAGGGAAGTCACATCGGATGGACGGACTGAAATCTTTAACAGCGTCTAGCCCTGAATGATCGCAAGCGATTTATTTCTTCGTTCATGAGGAATCGCTATTTGTATTCATATTTCCCACAAACAATTCCGTAACATGCGATACAGCAGCCCGCGCCAAGACCCGGCCTAGCTGCCCGAAAAGCAGAAGGACTTTTGCCTCCCATGCCATTTTTCGAATGGTGGAGGTGAGCGCCACAAACATGCACATCGAATATCCCGTTCGGCGGCTACCGTTGCAATTCAGTTGAGCTGGAAAACAAATGACGAACAGAAGCTTGATAAATGGATTTATTCTCCATTTCAATTCGCGAAAATTGTTATTGCTGAAGTTTTCATGCAACTAAAATGGATATTTTTGGGTGAACCGTGCGTGTCTCCTGATTTGGATTAATTGCATAATTAGACAAAACGTTCTTGTTCAATCTCAATTACTTAGACTATTTCCATTCATTCGGAGATTTTTTAGAAAAAGGACACTCGCTTTGGTGATTGTGGCGCATCTTGTTAAGTCTTTTCAAGACGACCTGCAAAGTGCAAAACAAGTGTTAACTTGGAACCGTTTATCTTGAATGCATGTGAAGTTCCTATCCAATTTGAATTTACTTTTTTAGATGAGTTCGTGGAAAATATACTTGGAAAACAATATGAAGTTGCGACCAAAAAATCAGGGGATGTGTACTTTACCTTCTGGTTAACCGTCATTTAGAACACATGCATTTGCATCTGTCCTATCTAAAAATAATCAAAGTAAAGCAAAACATAATTGATATCGATTAAATATAAGGTGTAGATCCAAATTTTCTAATAAAAAACGCGAACAAGCATATCGATTTCAAAGATCTTCGTTGACAAATGTAATCTTAGTGCTTTTTTCTTCTCCAACCACTGTTCGAGAGAATTTGAATAGGCTTAGCGATGTCGTCCTGTTTGTGGTACTTCCTTTCGCATTGTTATGTACCAATTTGGTTCAAATTTCAGCTGGTGACAATCCTGTTGTACGTGGCACGAACAGAAAAAAACATGGAACAAGGAGAGTACAATTGTTTTCGCTTCCCAGTTTTGATCTTCTTTACCCACTGGAGAAACCGACGTTACCAAAGCCCGAGATGATTGGGCTGCATCGATAAGAAATGAGCGACCGTGTAAAATGATTCAAATCGATTCGAATAGCTCACCTGTGGGTTTTTACTTTAAAAGCCCGATTGCATCAAAAGTACCGTGGATTAGAGAACGAAACACCACGAATCGAGGGGTGACATTAAATTGTTGAATTTTCAAAAATGACTTCGTTAAAAAAAAGCCCTAGCAAATTAGCGAACACAGAAGTTTCAAAGCTACAATCGCAATTACGTCGGTATTACTGACGATATCGAGACAAACCAAACGAAACCGAAGAAGGCATCCTCTTCCAAAGGATATAGGAATCATCATTTTCCAATAACCTCAGGATATCGAACCAAACGACAAACGACAACTCCATTTCGTACTCTCCAAATATCTTGCGGCATTGATAGTGTCGTTATCCCTGCTCGGTTTCGCTGGAGTGGTTCCGTTGAAAGGCCAGTGGGAGAAATGGAAATAATAATAAGATCTTGAGCCATAATTGTCATCATCTTTCTCCTTTTGGCATTTTGTCACCGGCACCGGTCGCGGCATGATCCCAGCGATGGGAGAGCCAAACGAGAAAAAAAGTGGAAAAAATCTACCAAACATTTCTCGGGATCTGATTTCAATAGAAAATTTTAAAACTTCTTTTATTTTCTTGTGCCGCTGCGTATTTTTTTCTTACTTGGGGACACATCTGTTTTAGCGAGCGCATATTGTCGTCTGAGATTTTCTTTTCTTCTCGGTAAACTATTGTTCTTTCCGGTGGAACGATTGCCAGACTTTTTTTTTCGGCGCTGGTATAAACTTTACTCTCCTCGAACGACAACGATAATCACGCGCGTTTACCATTGACGAAGGGAAACGCAATGCTGAGGGAAACAGCATATACCTACATAAAGAAAACTGTCGTTCAATAGAGTATATTCGAAATGTGAATGAATTGAGGAGAGTTTCATTATAGTTGTTCCATTCATTGGCTCGGCGAACTTTGTGGTTCGAGTGGGAAAGATAAGATCTGATGCGCAACTGAGCCCTCCTTTGATTTGGTTTGGTTTCATCGAGCTGGAAACTTTAAACAAGCGGAAAACCGCTATATGATTTCTTGCTGATGGAAAAGGGGTTTAATGATAATGATGTGTACGCGAGAAACAGTCATGTCTCCGCAGCTGGATGTTATGTGTATGGGAGCAAATACTACAATATTATCTCCCCATTACTTGTAATGGAGAAGCAGAATTATTTTTATGAATGATGTTATTTTTTTTTTAAATTCTTCTCATTTGATGTATCTATCTGTACTGCGTTTCGTGTCCTCCGGAATGTCATTCTGGAGAAGTTGTTATGAACTAATGTTTAAATAATATTACTTAATTATTAACTATCCAATAAAAGATTACCACGAAGTCTCTGCCTCGCATTCGATTACACATAGCGACGAAATAACCCAATTCTGCATAAACATAATTTAGCTGGTATTGTTGATATATAAGAATTTTTGCGAGTTTTGTTGTATAATTTCCGAAATGGAAGTGAAACGAAAAAATCTATCGCGGGATAATTTTGCACACGCATCACGCATCTGACCACTGCATGCACTTATTAATATGTTCTGGATTTCTCAAAACACTGGTGATAAATGAAGTTGATTTATTATGTTATTAATGCTCACATCAGCAAATATTCATTGAATTCTCCATTTTCAAGAGTATCCGTGCTTTGAAAATGATCTAGAACAGTGGTGGCCAGATATAGGCATGATGCGGGCCGCATCAGGTTTTTTATCAGAACCGCGGGCCGCAAATTATTTTTCCCCATTGCTGTTTATGATAAAAGAAAAAGGGTGGGTTGTATCTATGATATAACCGCAAGGTTAAAGTGGGACTACCTTAGCTTAGTAATCATTTGTTTGTATTGATTATTTGATTTGATTCAATGAAACAATTTCCGAATTCAATTGAATTCAATATATTTGCGTTGTGAGTAAAAAATTTTAACAAATGCCTTGTCTCTAGTGTCTGCACGATTTTACCAGGTACCTATGTTTAGAAGACCGTGTTAGGGAAACGCACTCTAGTCTGCACAAAGGCAAGCGAGTATAAATGTACTCGTAGTTTGCATGTATTTGCAATGCCAGTTTCCCCAGACACCTTGGTTTAGAAGTCTTTCTAGGTAAACAGATTTCAGTCGGAACAAAAATACTCCCGATCTGCATGAATTTGCAATCCCAATTTCCCTAGACACCTTGGTTCTGAAGCCTGTGTTGAGAAAACATTTGAAAATGCCCCGACTTGCATGTATTTGCAATGCTAATTCCCCCTCGCTCCAATGATTTGTAGTCTGTGTTAGGGAAACACATTTTAGCGGGAACAAAAATGCCCCCGACTTGCATGAATTTGCAATGTCAACTTCCCCACGCTCCTTGGATTTGAAGTCTGTGTTAGGGAAACACATTTTGGTGGGAACAAAGGCTCCCCCTACTTCCATGTATTTGCAATTAGTGATCCCCGATAATAGTTCGATCAATCGATTAATCGAATACTTCCTAAAGAAATCGATTATTAATCGAACGAATACTGCGCAACCAATAATCAAAGCGAACGAATAATTTACGTCGATTAATCGATCCCAACCCACAGAAAAAAACGCAGTATTATCCTGAAATTCAATCATTATCTTTGGTGCTCCCCTAGACTCGTAAACGAAACTCAATGCAGTCAATACGAATTGAACTTCTATTGCGAGTTTGGGGAAGCGTAGAAGATGATGATTGATTTTCAGGCGGAATGAACACTTTTTTGATTCCAGATGGCTTTCTAGCAAATGAGAAATATTAGTCTAACTAATTATTTCTCTCAGTGTGACGATTAATCGATTATTTGGGGCGATTAATCGTATCGAATAGCAAACTGCTGAAAAGTATTCGATTAGCTGATGAACGATTAATTTCAAAAATCAGGGATCACTATTTGCAATGTCGATTTCTCCAACGCTACTTGGTTCTGAAGTCTGTGTTAGGGAACACATTTCGGAGAGAACAAAAGTCCCCCTACTTTCGTGTATTTGCAATTCCGATTTCCCCAAGGCTGCTTGGTTTTGAAGTCTGTGTCGGTGAAACTGTAAAGCGGGCCAATCGAAACGAGGCAGTTAAGGTGTTTAGATAACGCTTAACATTTTACAGTTATTCAGTTATTTATCTAATGAAAAATAACATTTTATTAATTGCGATAGATGCGTAGAAATATTCCCTGTCAATTGATGCAAACATCTTTCCGATCCAGTAGAAAATGTTCGAGTTATAAGCATTCGAATCTTGAATTTTTTCCTGCATTTTCAGTGTTTATGTTTCCATTTTACCCCCCCATATATGCCGGTTAGACGTAGTCCCACGTCAAAAAGTAAAATATGCGGATTTAACCGGTTCTTTCTATGGCTCTCATTCAAATTAGAAAGTATTCTGTTTTATAATATGAAGACGGCATCACGGTAAAAATTGGTGTTCTGTCAGTCATTGAAAATCTTGTTACAATATTTATTATTCAACACCATTTCCATTTCATCTGAACAACTTTTTTGAGCCAGTTTTTTGGACGTTGCAGGTTGTTATCCGAAGCAAATTTTTCGAATGATCAACAGTTATTTTGCCCATTGATTTCGATTTCACTTGTTTCATAACGAATAACAATTTCTCTCAAATAAATAGAATCCAAATAGAATCCAATTCCGAATAGAGAAGCAATATGAGGAGCATGTTTTCATTATTCTAGAAATCGTGCTTTTGGAACAAATTGGGAGAAGTAATCCAAAAAATCAAGGTCATCAAATTTGTTACGCAGTTCTGAATTACACTGCATTTTAATGAGTTGCATTTGCATTTTTTAAGAGTGCATGTTCATCAAGAAAACTGAATGAAATAGAAAACGTTTGGAGTATTCTGTTTTGTTCCCAAATCTGCGAGAAAATCAGCCTTCATCACCTAGTTGACGATACTTTGGAAATTCTCAGTGTCAGAGAATGGGCAAAAATAAAATTATGCATTTGTTTTTCGAACACCATGAGTTTACTTCCGTTTTTTATCTGGTTGAGTTGGGAACCGATTTACCTTACAGGCAGTCCTAATTGTTCATATGGCTCGTGATGTTCGTTAGGAAAGCTAGATCTGCTATATTTTCCTAGTTTTTTATACTAGTCCTCACCCGGTTTTACGTGAAAATGGAATTTCACCATACTGTGCGTCCACATCTCCAAAAAAAAAAAAGCTTGGAACTCACAATGATTCAATGCGTCTGATGTAATTTACAAATTCGACCACATCCCTGATGTCATCTTTGAACCCTATATTTTGGCACAGAAATTCTCCTGATGTATGATGCAATGATACTGCATGTGTTACTCCAAAATATCGGAATGTCCATCTCCACCACGAACTGCAAATTGCACCGAACTGCAATTTCTTCAACAATGGATAGCTTTTATGTTGAACATTACGCGGTACGTTTAAGATATCGAATCGTTTTGTCGTTCCTTTCATAGGAAAAGGCAAATCAATTCTTCCGCCACTTCAAATTCTTGGGACATTTCCCAAAAAAAAAAAACTAATTGATTGTATCACAAATATATGTATTCTCATCCACTTTCACTGAATAAAATACAATGTCAGCAGATTTCACTTGTAAACTTTCAATCAGCTCTTCTGCTATGTTCTCAGATCGTGTCGTGATAGGCTAATCGTCTGTGTCGCTGCTTCTATACATTCTTTCGCAAACTCACTATCCGATGATACCACTTTTTTCTGTACAGCTTTTTTTTAGCTTTTTTCTGTACACAACACACTTGCGGACTTCTCAATTTTTCTTTCAACTCAGTTTTTTCAGCACGGATTGTGCCAAAAATACTTGGACATTTTTAATGCAGGTTTCGACTCGTAATAGCTTTTCAGATTGAACTCTTGTTTACAGCAAAAGCTTAGCTACGCCACAAACCTCCGATCCGTAAAAAAGTGAATTTCGAACCATTTCTACAGAAAAACAAGTCCTTTATCATTCAGTTTTTGGTTTTGCTAGTTTTTGCAAACTAGCAAAACCAAACAAGCAGCTGCAAGCAAAAAGAAGCGATTTTTAATAGACACTGAAATAAAAATAAACTCGGCTGCTCTTCAATTCTGAAAGCGCAATGAAGCGCTTGCTAACGCTCGGTTGGACCTAAATAAAGGATTTTCTCCTATGTCTCAAACTAATCGGGCAATCGGTGAAACACAAGTTTGCTTGCGATAGGCCGCCGTTTCAGATGGTAGGTCGGCGGCCGACTTGGATTGCATCACATCAGCGGCTTGGGGCCATCTCGGTTCCTTATCTTCGTTAGATGGGGAATTCGTACCCATTACATTGTTCTCAGAATAAATTTTACAACGAAAAAAAAAACATAATAAAAAATGCTCTCCTGTGGATTTAATGCGTAAGTACCAACTTTGGTAGAATTGCATTTACCCGCATGAATTTATGTGAGTGTGAGCAGAACAACACCAAAAGCGTGAAGAAGTTCAAATCTGAAAGTCTGAAAATCTGAAAAAATCTGAAAGAACAAATCTGAAAGAAGAACAAGGATGAATTATCATAGAAAAAAGGAAAGAAAACAGACAATGATCTGCTTGGATACACACGGTTAACAAAAATCACCCACAAAGTTATGTTTACTCAGTTTTCTGAAGAAAGTTTTAACTATATTCATTCATCACTCAGATGAAACAAATATTTCCATCATTTTTCAAATCAGGCTGTGGGCCGCATAAAAGAAGCTGGAGGGCCGCATGACCACCACTGATCTAGAATCTGCTGGATCTTACTGATGAGATTTCTCATGGTCACTGAGCAACAAATTAGAAGAAATCAGTACAAAGTGGAAGATTTTTAATTTTGAAAAAAATATATTCGATTTTTATTGAAACAAATTGATTTTTTTTTACCGATTATACTATTGAAAATGTATATACGTTTACAGTACTATGTTAAAAATGATTTTTTAATCGATTTTTTTCAGTTTCTAGAAGATCGTAAAGAAACGAATTTTTCCATTTCATTTTTTGTAAAATAAGGATGGTCTGGATCTTTTCTCATGATCTGCATAGTTACACAAATAATTTACTTCAACTTTTGACTGCAACGAAGAGATAAATATCGATAAATATTAACAGTAGTAATAGGAAAAAAATATTCTATACAATCCTTGTTGATAGCACAACGATAGCAATAGAAAACTTAATTTGTTGTTCACATTTAGTTTGAATTGTTAAGTATAGATTTGGAAAATTGAATTATATTTATTTATTATTTATTTATTTATTTATTTATTTATTTATGTCACAAATACAACAGGCTACACGTGCCTCAATGTTTGATACAAAAACATAAGTACAGGACGGACTCGATTATATACAGTCTTCGATTACTTTTCACTGTATATAATCGAGTAGAAATTTTTTTTTTTCATTCGTTTTTTTAGGCATTTTCGTTTTTTGAATATAAAAGAAGAATTTAATTTTTGATTCATCCCCTTGATGTCAGAAAACACCTTTCTCACATGAAAAAAGTAAAATTATCCAGAACCTCTCAGGGGGTGATAGACGATCATATTTGATGAAAAAAATCCTTCCACGCATATGTTCTAATTTCAACAATGAGATAGTTATAGAACTTTTTTTCCTGTTTCGGACTCTGTTACCTCAAACTGGTTCTACATTCAAAAGTACGCTACGGAAGACGATTTTGTTGCTTCCATTCGAAAGATGAGGAAATTTATTACAGGATTTAGTAGTGGAACATCTAAATTAGTAGATTAAAATAACATTTCGAAAGTGAAAACTTCAAAGTTAGTAATTTTTAACATGTTATTATTAATTACTATCTCAAAAATTCATAATAAACTTGATTGTTTCTATACATTAAATTAAAGTTCTCTAACCGCTCTACAATTTGTTCTTTGACACCCAACTTCTATCTTTCTTAATTTTGCTGCAATATCGATACAAACAATGCCTGGTAAAAATTCAAGCAGAATCTTCAAAAATCACGATTTTTACCCCACTGTACATAAACTAGCCACTGACATTTCACTTTATTGAGACTGTACTATTATTTTAAACTATTCACTAACCCTACTAAAACTAATGCGTAAGGAATGTCATTTCATTTTTTGAGGGACGAACGTGAAAGATGACGGTCCATTCTCACCATTTCTAGCACTTAACAAACAAGAGCTAGAATGGTTAAACACACGGCACATGCTAGTTGCAGGTTCATGGTATCCGTAATTTGTCCGTGTTGGGGATAAGTAGGGAAAATAATGAGAACGCAAATTACGACGATTAGGATTCCATTTCAGGACAATCGATGTTCGAGGTAATTAATTCCGAAGTCAATAAGGCTTTGGTATCGTTTCTTCGTAAAATTTCTTTGCTAAGTACTTGAAAAGCATCTAAGATTACATAGAGAACCTAAAAAAAGCTTAATCAAGGTTGTTTCGCGATAGCGAAGAACTACTACAGTAAGTAGAATTAACTGAACGTTCCAATCTATTGCTTTCCTCGTTGATTGGATTTTGTAACTCTGGAATATTTAAAGAAAGTTTTAACTAAATTAGGAAGCTATTTGTTATCTATCGTCAAGAATACTAGATTTAGAAAGTATATTTTCATCGTTATTATATGCGACTATGCTTGGCATGTGAAAAGTGATACCGTCTCATATTTGCTGTGTATGTCTTTTTTCACCCTTGGTTTTGCATTTATAAGTCGTTTCGTTCTTTACATATACAGCCATTCCATGCCAAATCGATATAGTGGTTCTCAGATTTTCGTGAAAAGTAGTAGTTTTGTTCTTTATCACAAAATATCAGACCCGTTTTTTTATTTTTCCATTAGGGTGCCCATTTCAATTTAAAGGTGATTCGAAAAATATGTTTTTTCCATTTTTTTCCGAAAAATAACTTATTTCAAAAATTCATGATTTTTCAACTACTGGAGCTAGTCTTCAGAAAATATTACACTAGCAAAAAAATGGATTTTGTTTTTGTTATTATTGATTGTATTTGTTTTTTACTGTTCAGAGGGCGCTGTACTTTTTATATTTTTTCTTGAAAGCTGAGATTTTTTTTACATAATATATCCGAAAACCAGATAGGTATTTTTCTTCGTATTTGAGCTATTATTTTTCAAAGCTAGCATGCTTTTTAGAATTCGTCCAATATTCATTTGCGACTAGACTAGATATGCGACTAAAATCCAACCGTTCCGCATGAATTTGATGAATATGAATTTAAAAATCATTTTTGGAAAAAAGTGAAAAAATTGTTTTTTCGGACCACCCTGAAATAAAAGAAAAATACGGGTTTAAAATTTTGCGAGAAGGAGCAAAACTACCACTTTTTACAATTACTTTCACCTTTCGTATATTTTACCGATATAGCAAACAGTGCATCACTACATTGATGTTCAAAGAGTATTCACACATAAATATATACCTAAAAATGGTGAAAGCTTACCAAAAATGAGTAAATAAAATTCTTGCTTTTTTTTGTGGGACACACTGTATAATGCGCAACATTACATGATCTTATCTTTGTACACCCAAACTAGCGTTGCCAGAAAACATTTCATCTTCGGCGGAAACAAGGCCTTTTCGTGTCCTGAAGCGTCAAACGAGTAGATAAAATCATCTGTCTCAAAAGCTTTAAAATGATTGTATGTATAGGAACAGACATCTCATTCTTTTTTCTTTATCATTTCTTTGAGATTGTACCAAGTCCATACGATGTCAACGGGGATCGAAACAAGGCCGGCTGGAATGATAGGCTGTTTCACAAGACCATATAGCTACTGGTGCTGTTGTGTAAAGGTGTGATAATATTACACCTCATTTTAAAATGAAGTTGGAAAGTGTTCTCTAAGAGTAAAAACATGTAGCACGAAAAAAACCATTGTTGATCACTAAACATTAATACTCACTTAAATCTAAAGTTGAAATAAACTGATATGCACTGTACTAGTCATATTCATCATTCGTTTATTGTGAAGTCAGCCGATAAAGCTCTACTCGTTTAATATCTGGACGCACTGTTTTTTTCACTACAGCGCTCCTAGTGGTCGGATCAGGAATCTTTTGACACCAGTTTGTTTTGAAATGTTTCTTTTTTCAGTTACCGAATAGTTACGATTCATTTTGTTTCAAAGAAGTTTTACTTGATGCAAGCCGCGAGCCGAAAATTAATTTAAACAAAAAAATTGAAATTATTCATAGCAATTGAAATTATCATAGCATGCGTCGTAGTGGAACTAAGGATCGGAAGCTGAATATTGAGGTGTTGAGGACGATCAGGGCAAACCCACGATAGATACAATACGGTAGCGCAACTTATGAAAAAGACCTTTCAGCCATCTTGGAATTTGTATGTAAACAATCTGCAATATTTTGCAATATGTTTTTTTTGCTTCTTGTGTGTGGAATTGTTTAGGTGGCAATAAGAGCATTGAAAAGTTGAAAGGTAAGTCTATTACGGTTAAAACTAAGTTTGCACTATACTCTATCTTATTTTATGTTTCAGCTCAAGAGAATAAATCGACTCTCGGTGACGGTTGGTGATGGAAATTATTTTTCCGCGTTTTGCAGTTAGAGACGTCGGTTAATCGTTCGATTCATTCAAATTATCGAATATCTGTAATTTTAATCGAGTATAAAAATAAAATATAATAAAATTTTAAAAAAATATATGAACACATCGAATAATTATCAAAGTAATCGCGATTAATGGAAAAGGGAACCATTTTTACAAAAAATACAATGCACAATTTGTTTAACCCTTCTGTACTCGCGTGCATAATCATAACTTATGTACTCGCGCACGGTGTCACGGACCAAAAGTTGAACTTCTCTGTAATATTGCTATTGTATATTTTTGTAGCTTTTTGGTATTTATTTGAAGAAGAGAGTATAATTGAATGAAAAATGTCCAGAAAAAATGTTTTCTTCATCTTCATTCAGTTTTAATACTAATCTAATCCAGCCTCTTCAAAACAATGACATTTTTGATACCCCAACACAAATAACGAAATTCGACTTTTTTCCTGTTATGAATTGAAAGTAAGCAACTGAATATAATTCATCAAAGTATAAAGAGCTATGAAATAACATAAAAACGTATTTATCGATTTTGATTTCATTAGTAAAAGAATCAGAACACACCATAATTGCATGCTCGAGACAAACATATTTTTTATATTTCATACAGTTGTAGCGAGTTTTTTGGGTCTTTTGAAGAGAATAATGTATAACGATCTTCTTGATAGTTACCAGATGATAAGGGTTCTCTCAGACATATACGCAAGTATAGGAGTGTTAACCGTCATGGTGTTTCGTCGAAATTCATCGAATATGCTAAACCATTTACGGTTGTAGCATAGCAATGATTCCCTGGTGGTAGAGGAGACTGGGAAGAATTCAGGATCTGCAGGAGTAAAATGCGGACTTGAAGAAGATGGTCTCAACTCTCGTTCTAAAATAGTAGTATTCAAATTCAGATTGCCATGGAAAATATACCATACTAGTGATCAATGATTCTATAAATATACTTCTTTTGAACTAGTAGCTATAGGGACCAAGCAGAAATATTCAAACAAATCAGCTATTTCAACAACATTCTAAGAACAGGTATTTTGAAAAAGAATTTTGTTGGTACAATAATAATATTGTGCATCATTTTTATGGTGTGCTTTTTGACGTAGGACTACGTCTAACCGGAAGATATAGGGGGGGAAATGGAAATCTAGGCACTGAACAAGTAGGAAAAAATGCAAGATTTGGAACGCTTATAACTCGAGCATTTCTCAATAGATCACAAAGGTTTTTACACCAATTGATAGGAAATATATCTACGCATCTATCATAACGAATAACATTTCATTTTTCTTGAGATAAATAATTGAATAATTGTGAAATATCAAGCATTGTCAAAATGCACTATGTGCCCATTTTTGATTGGTCCATTTTGTGCTCCTCAAATCGTACCGACCAAAACGGACAACCAGAGCAGCAGCGAAATAGAATGAAGCACGATTGGAAAGGAAAAAGAAAAAAATGAACGAAGCATTGGTCGCAGTCTCACACATGCGTAATTCTCGAGCCAGCCAGTCAGCTTAAAAATCCCCGCTCCGCTGCCGTAACGATCCCATTCTTTGTGTGGACACCGACTGGACAACATCGTTGCTGGACGAGCTGGACGACGAGGGATCGAGTGCCTTTCTCAAGCGATTCTTTGTGTGGACACCGACTGGACAACATCGTTGCTGGACGAGCTGGACGGCGAGGGATCGAGTGCCTTTCTCAAGGAAAGAGGGCGGAGGTGGTAGCGCTGGAGTAGAGTAATAGAGTAGAGTAGAGTTTTCAAAGGGCCTTTCTCAAGGCTAGAGACGAATGAACTGCAAAAGTTTAAAGTCTCTATAATACAATACCTTCCTACCTTCCTTCCGTAACGATCATTCTCATTCAAACCGTACACCACATCGGTTCGCATCACAACACATCAACAACAAACCAACACAAGCAGCCATGTCTGGACATGGTAAAGGAGGAAAAGTGAAGGGAAAGGCAAAATCCCGCTCGAACCGTGTTGATCTGGAGTTCCCCGCAAGGGTAGCTAGGCCGAGCGCGTTAGTACCAGTGCACCAGTCCACCTAGCCAGCGTTATATAGTTTCGGCCGCCGAAGTGATCGAGTTGGCTGGTAAAGCTGCTCGCGACGATAAGAAAAACCGCATTCAGAACAGAACACATCAAGACAACAGGGAGTTGCAGCGAGTGGCGAGTGGCAAACGCAATCGCAAAACGGCATCAGGTAGCAGAAGAAAAAAGTTTGTTCTTTATACAAACTGCTTTGGTGGCAAATCCAGAACAAGGCGGCATC
Organism: Toxorhynchites rutilus septentrionalis; assembly: GCF_029784135.1. Classification (NCBI taxonomy): domain Eukaryota; kingdom Metazoa; phylum Arthropoda; class Insecta; order Diptera; family Culicidae; genus Toxorhynchites; species Toxorhynchites rutilus. The sequence continues at coordinate 129,261,144 of NC_073745.1, forward strand.
GAGGGCGTTCGAAATGGTATTTTTCAAAACCACGAGTACTAAGTTTTCTAAATTGGAACCATTCCATAAAACAAGGCGCTTTTCAGGGCCATTAAACCTTCCAAAAAAGAGTTTAGGAAATACAGTTCAATGCTTTCTAAAACATTGTCCAAAATAATAATAAAACACAAATTGATTTTTTCATAATTTGTTTGCCAGGATCTGATGAGTATGTGAATTTGGCGGTTGTTCTGAGCTTATTGATAGTTAGGGACTTTCCTGATTATTCAATTTTCACCAATTCTTAAATTGTTTCCAGATTGAAAGTACAGTAATTTACGACGCATTGAATGTAATTTACTGTACAACATGTCACAAAGCTGGATGGGAAGAAATTTTCCAACTGTGAAAGCTGTGGCGAGTGGCAACAAATCGCTAAACAGGAAGGTTTAGCCGAACAAGATGGGCATATCGAGTAATAACAAAACAATAAACTCTTCAGATTGAAGATAATTTTGTGATCCTGAAAAGGACCCTTTTTAGCCTGCATGTGAATCCAACGAGCGAACAAATCGTAATGAATGTATTTTTCTTCTTCTTTCTTTGTTTTTAAGAGGCTTTAAACTTTGCAGTTCATTCGCCTCTAGCCCAGTGAAGAGCCACAATAAAACCAGCCCAGAGGGGACTGGCGAAAGGGAAACCAACAAAATCACTCATCAGACCTGTCCGCTCGACTCTCGGTTAAAGAAGAAGGTAGGAAGGGATCCTATGCTTCATAAGATATTTAATATATGCTGTAAAGAAAAGTAAAAATTTACTGATCCGAGGACCAAAGCAGCAACGAAGCACAAGTGACCTAGCGAAAGGCGTGTTCCAAAGCCAAAAAACAAAACGGCCCCTCTCAGGAGGATAGGAAGGAAAGGAATGGAAAGGATTTGGGTGGGATTAGTGGAGTGGGAGGGGGTGGGAGTGGTATGGGAAGGAAAGAGGGGAGGAGTGGGTGTGGGGTGGGGTGAAATGAAATGAAATACAGTTTGAATAGATAATAAAATATAGTGGTTTTGAATTTAATGGTATATAGTATAGCTGAAAAATGGAGAGGTTTATTTAATGAATTTATCCTCCTTGGTGAGTGTGGCTGTAGGAATAGGAAGTTGATTAAAGTATAATGTAATGGATAGAAGATAGATGTGGGTATGAAAGTATATATTATATTATTTGTTATTTATTATTATTGAATGCGTGTATATACATGTATGAATACCTTCCTTCCGACCCGTACATACATGTGTATACACACATAAACACGCATACATGACTGTGAAGTGGCGAACTTTAATAAGCAATTTCCAAGGTATTTAGTATTTCGGTTTAGATTTTACCAAAGAAGTCGGTTTCTTTCAGAAACCCAATTAAATTGGTTTCTTGGGTCTCGTCTCTACTGAGGATATCTCGGAGACTCTGACCTATGTTGTGTCGGGCTCGAGCATCTTTGGTATGTTGACATTCAAGTAAAAGATGGCTAACGGAAACCGGAGCTTCGTTGCAAGCACATTGGGGCTTTTCGGCTCTGCAGAACAAGTGTGAGTGGGTGAAGTTAGTGTGCCCAATTCGAAGACGGGTAAGGACTTGCCTTTCCCTACTATTGAGGCGGTCATCCCAAGGGAGAGTGGAATTTTTAATTTTATGAAGATGAGTGGGACGGCTGTTTATCCAGCCTATGTCCCAGCTTTCACGGACTTGCTGTTTTACCCAGCGGATAATGTCAGATGGAGGACAGGGCATGTCTGGGGGATCTATTTTTCTGCCCTTGCCGGCCAGTATGTCGGCGGCTGTGTTTCCGCGGATTCCTGAGTGACCAGGAACCCAGCAGAAGGAGATGTTTTTATTTGAAGCAGCCTCTTCTGTTTGCTTAATCCATGGGTGTTTGCTGTTTCCACTTAGAAGATCGTGGAGACAGCTAGCTGAGTCTGAGAATATTGTGGTAGGAAGAAACTCATGGGTGCATTCTTGGGTAGCTATTAAAAGGGCGAAAGCTTCCGCACTGAAGATGGAGCATTGCGGTGGAAGAGAAAAGCTACCAGTGTATCTACTCTCAAAGATTCCACATCCAACTCCATCGGCACTGACTGAACCATCTGTGTATACCTGGTGGTTGATTTGAAAATTGGATGCAACGAGGTTATTGAAGCAGGCTTTGACTTTTGGAGAAGGGTCTCCCGCTCGAACTGCCTTGAGAAGTTCAAGGTTAATGTTCGGCGGTTTGACGTTCCAATTTCTTCCCGTCGCAGATGAACGTTCACATATATCGGGAAGATCTTTGTTCGTGAGATTTTTGAACCATGTTTTAGCTCTATGTATTAATGGGACATTGTGGTCGCTTTCGGGGAGTGACAAGTGACGGATGGCTTTATTGGTGATGGCTTTTGTTACCAGGTGGGTGAAGGGAAGTTGCCCACTTTCTGCCATTACAGCAAGAGTAGGACTGGTGGGAAAAGCGCCAATTGCGAGCCTAATTGCTTTATTGTAAATTGGTTGAATGGTGTTTAACACCTTGTCCCCTCCACGGCTGAAGGTGCCTATTCCGTAAAGGATTTGTGGGACCAACCAAACATTTACAACATTTAGCAGCGTCTTTCTATGGCCAGAGGCTAGGTTGCCTGCGATAGCCTTGATGATGTTCAATTTCTTTCTGGTGGCTATTTTGGTCTTTTGGGAATGTGATAGGAAGTTGAGTTTCTTGTCGAAAGTAACCCCTAGTATTTTCAATGTCCTCATTGTAGGGATCGGGATTTTGTTGAGCTGAAGATAGGTTCTCCTTCTGAGAGCTTTTCCGATATGTATGTGTTTGGATTTCTCCGGGGAGATTTTAAAACCTGTTTTTAGAGCCCAGTTTTGGATGGAGTCTAAGGTTTTTTGAAGCCTCTTTCTCTGAATTAAGCCGAAGCAGCTCGTAGAGATAAGAGTGATGTCATCTGCATAGACTATGACCTTTATATGGTCCGGGATAATCTCGAATAGAGATTGCATGGCAATGTTGAAGAGGGTTGGTGAAAGTGCTGAGCCTTGTGGGAAGCCGTTTTCTGGGATTTTTAGAGAAGATTGGTGGTTGTTAATAACGGTTTTGAAAGACCGGTTTTCTAGAAAACTTTTAACGAAGAGACCTAATCTCCCACGAATCCCCCAGTCGAAAAGGCTTTTCAGCACTGGGTACCTCCATGCCCGATCGAAGGCCTTGGATAAATCCAGGGAAACAATATCAATGTGGTGTAATTTTTCAGTTGCGTCGTCTAGGATTTTTTCGATTGCTACAAGGCAATCTTCTGTACCTTTTCCCGCACGGAAGGCGAATTGTCTGGGATCAATCAGCTTATTTGACTCTAGAAAAGTCGTTAAGCGTCGATTGACCATTTTTTCCAAGACTTTCCCAACACAACTTATGAGAGTGATGGGGCGGAAATTGTCAAGAAGATGGTTGTTCATGTCTGGTTTCGGGATACAGATCATTAAACCCTCTTTCCAGCAACTGGGGAGGGTTCCACTGTCCCAGACTTTGTTGAGGAGCTTCAGAAGTGCTTTTTTCCCGAGATGGGGTAGATTCTTAAGCATAGGGTAGCTGATGTCATCGGGTCCTGTGGATCCTTGTTTGACTTTGTTCAGTACCCAATCGAGCTCTTTGAGGGAGAGGTTTTTGTTGAAGTCAAATTCCACATCGGTATGAAAATCGATGGGAATTCTTTCGCATTCCGTTTTGTGGGTTAGAAAGGTTTGGTCGTAGTTTTGATTGGAGGAGGCGGAAGCAAAGAAATCTCCAAACGCCTCGGCGATGATTTTCCGGTCATTGGTGTATTGACCGTTAATTAGAAGATTATATTCTTTGCTTCTTTTCTTTCCATGAAGCCTGCCAATCTTACTCCATAACTCCTTTGTTGACGCGTTGGGATTAATTTCGCTGACGAATTTAACCCAACTGTTGTGCTTGGCTGTGTTGATAGCAGTCTTAGCTTCTTTGCGAGCCCTTTGGAACTCTGCAAGCAGAGTGGGTCTCAGTGGGCTGTCCGGATGGGCCTTTCTTAATTTGCGTAGGGCCTTACGTCGACCTTTGATCGCTGCCTTCAGCTCAGGCGACCACCATGGGACACATTTCCTGCCAGGGATGCCACTGGTTCTGGGGATGTGCACCATTGCAACTTCTAGGACAACTTTGGAGAATTCCTCGGCTGTCCAATCTCGTTTAGCGGAGAGGCGGTTTTCAATGTCAAACTGATAGCCAGCCCAGTCAGCGTATTCAAATTTCCATCTTGGCCTTGTTGAAAACTCTGGAGAAGTTTGGCCGAAGGAAGTGAAGATTGGAAAATGATCGCTTCCGCAAGTATCATCGTGGATGTTCCAAGAAAGTTTTGAAGATAGTTTGTCTGATACTATAGTGAGATCGATGGCTGAAGTAGTACCAGAATAATGGATTCTGGTGTGTTGGCCGTTGTTAAGAAGGAGAAGAGAATGGTCGGATATGAAATCCTCAATGATGGATCCTTTTCGATCGAGGTATGCACCTCCCCAGGCGTATGAGTGGGCGTTGAAATCACCCATAAGCATGATTGGGGCGGGAAGTTGGGCGAACAGATGGTCTAGTTGGCCGCGTAGAGTGTTCGGATCGGAATCATAAGTGATGTAGATGCTAACGACGGTGATTGGAAAGGGGTGTTTAATGCGCACTACCACTGCCTGAAGATCAGTGGTAATGGGAAGAAGATCATGTGGAGTGCCATCTTTGATTGCGATTGCAACTCCGTTTTTTGAGGGGTTGGGACCCTCTTTGAAGTATGTGATATATTTTGAGATGAAGTGTTTATCGAAGTTGTTTGGAGTCATAGTTTCTTGAAGGGCTATGACTGTGGGATTAGAGTTTGAAATAAGCATTTTCAGTTCTAGAATATTTCGTCGGATACTTCTGATGTTCCATTGTATCCCGAATTTCTGTGTTGGAGTGAATGTGTTGGTGTTTTTAACTCTAATTCCTAAGTCTTAATTGTGTGTATGTTTGAACTTATTCAAAGAGAATTAGTTCGATGGTCCTTTACCCTTGGAAAGAGAAGCTTTCTTTGAGGTATTGGTGTTGTTTTTGTTTGGTGTAGAAGTCTTTGGAGTGTTTGTTGTGTTTGTGTTGTTTTTTGTTGAATGTGCGTTGCTGTTGTTGTTATTGTTGTTTTTTGTTTGATGTGTGTTGTTGTTGTTTTCTGTTGGTGTTGTGTTGTTATTTGTTGGTGGTGTAGTTCTTTGTTCATTCTTAGTTCTTTTCTTGTCCTTGTTTGTTTGGATTTCATCTTCGGATTTTTGATCTGAATCTGAAGATGATCCTTTCGCCATTTTTCTTTTATTTTTATTTTTGTTTGGAACATCAGAAGTGTCCATTGAAATGACTGATTCGTTTCCAGATTCCGTTGTTGAGCTGTCGGTTGTCGACTCTGTCATGGAAGTATCGATTGTAGTGTCAATTGGGGGAGTGCTTTCGCGGCTAGAAGAGGCCGAAGCGGCCGAGGCGCAGTTACATTTGCAGTTGCAGCTGGGTGTTGGCTTTTGCAAGTTGGAGAGTCTGTCTTGCAGAACACTTGCAAAAGTTGGTCCATTATTTTGACCGTTGTGTTTTTCTTTCGCCTCTTTGTAGGAGATACCATAATCGATTCTGATTTTTGTGATGTTGTTCTCGGTTTGCCATACGGGGCATTTCCTATTCGAAGAGGAATGGTCCCCTTGGCAATTCAAGCAAAATGCTGAAGCGTTGCAGGTTTTAATTCCATCCTTTTGTTCTGGATGTTCCTGTCCACAATTTCGGCAAAGCGGGTTCTCGCGTTTGCATCGTTTGCTAGTATGTCCAAATTTATAACACTTAAAGCATTGCATTGGGTTGGGGTAGAAATTTCTAGTCCCAGCCCGAATAAATCCAAAATTAATGAAATCGGGAACAACAGTTCCACGAATCGTCAAAATAAGAGTGGCAGTTGGTACAACAATATTGTTCTCCTTTCTGGTGATGCGCTTGACATCGATCACACCTTGATCGGAAAGCTCTGTCACCAGTTCGGATTCTTTGATGTCCATGACATCACGACAAGTAACAACACATTTGCGTTGGTTAAGGGTTGGGTGGTAAATCACTTCAATAGGGGTTTCATCAATTAATTTGTTGATTAAGAGGAGCTTACCAATGATATCTTCGTCCTTGGCCGTAAGGATATATTGCGTCCTCTTCTTGTCGTCTCGTTGCGGTCGCGCTGTGTAGTACTTCTTTCCTACAGCGTTGGCGATCGTCTTACTCACGACGAACGGGTTAGTCGGAATCACGTTCTCTCCTGTGGCACGTAGTAACAGGATCTGTAGGTTGCCGTTCAGTGGATCGGCCCATCTTGGAGCAGTACGTTGGGTAGGTTTACCCTCGTACAAATTTGTAGCCCGGCCTCCCGGAGGCCCGGAGCTACTTGAAGCCATGCTTCTGCTTGACTATACCTAGGTTATAGTCAGCAGGTACGGATATAAAACCACTAAAATTCCTTATGGGGGATATTCACTAAGGGGTATTTTCCCAGAAAATCACACTTTGTTCCGATAAAGCACTTTGAAAAGCCACCAACAGGTGCAGAAAATTTCAAATTACACTTAATCTAATATTTGCTTCAGTCACTTCACTGTTTGTATGCGTGGTTTTTTTTTTTTCTTTTTAGATTTTATTTAATAATTAAGATTCACTATTAGCACTACAGAAAAAAACTGGCAACACTGCCCGAAAGAAAAAAGGGGGCGTGGCGTCAGTGACGCCGAAAAAGCGCGCGCTTTTTCCGGCGAACCGGTGAGCACCGCCACCGCAGTGAACGTTTGTTGATATCCTTTTCTGCTATCCTCGGGTTGCGATGCTGAAAATCAATTTGTATTTAGGACTAATCAAGCCTTCAGAAAGGCTGCTCTAAGCATTTGATTAGTTGTGCGAGAAAACTCCTATTTTTCCGTACTCTTTTACAAGGGCGCTAAAAACACGACCGAATCGGTTGAATGTCAGTAGCACCTTGATGTATTTTTTTGCCATCGCTCCCTTTTAACGCTCATTCATTCGTCTCGTTGAACTCGCCCCTCTGGCTGAGTCTGCCGATTTGTCTCTATCCTGTGAGTGTGTACCGCTAGAGTATAAAACACGCGGTCCCCAAAAAAATATCTTATTTTCTTTCAAACCGTAAACCCGTGTGGTTGTACGGCATCGGCATCGTGGACGTAACAAAGGAGGACAAGTTAAGGGAAAGGCAAAGTCTCACTCGAACCGTGCAGGTCTCCAGATCCCTGTTGGTCGCATTCACTGATTGCTCCGCAAGGGTAACTAGGCCGAACGGATTGGTGCCGGAGCACCAGTATACCTAACAGCGATTATAGAGTTTCGGCCGTCGGAATGCTCGAGTTGGCTTGCAAAGCTGCTCACGACAATCAGAAAACCCGCATCAAGAACAGAGCAGCTTCGGTTCGGCGCTCATCAAGGCAACAATTAGTTTCAGTGAGTGGCAAAGTGTTTCTCCGGCACGTCGCATTAAATGTAATTTACTGAACAACATGTCACAAGCTGGATGGGAAGAAATTTTCCAACTGTGAAAGCTGTGGCGAGTGGCAAACGCAATAGCTAAACAGGAAGGTTTAACCGAACAAGATGGGAATATCGAGTGATAACAAAAACACAACACCAAAGGTTCTTTTCAGAACCATCAACATATTCATAAACAGTAAACAGTAAACTAATTCATTTTTCAGGTAGATAGGTAGGTATTCACGTAGGAGAAGAAAATAAAACAATATATTTAAAATATATATTTAACAAAAGCTGTCCCCTTTGTATAGTCCTACGTCACTCCGGTTATGTCCCCGACATTACCCACCCGTCTTTTTTTTTCAATCGTCCTCAACAAATCATGAAAGGGTAAATTTATCAATATACTGAAATACCAGTTCATTCAAAAACTATTATTCTGCACCATGTTCATTTCAATATTATATTTAATGTAACTTTTAAAATTATGACAGCATAATTTTTTATTTTAAATATGTCTGTTCTTTTTGATTACAATATTTATACCGTGTATATTTATACCGTTTCCCCTCGCGCACTTATTGACGACACGGTCACACCTTTATTCCACACATCTTGGGCACACCCAGGGCTCTCGAAGTGGGATGAACTGTGAAAAGTCTTTTTAAAGCCTGTTCACGTTAAATTTCGGACACTTTTATTTCAGTGTAGTTTATGAAATATTTCACTAATCAATGAAATTTTTCACTTATATGACAGCTGAAACCCTCCTCTTTATTTCGATGTCCAACATGTTTACATTCTTCTTCAAATCGAAAAGTATGCTCCCGACAGATGGACCGAAAGGTGGTTGCCTTTATTGAGAAACATCTCAACCTTTCAGTTAGAAAAGTGGCTCGAAAGGTTGGAAAATCAAAATCATATGTACGAAAAGTGAAGCAGAGGTATGGACTGAAGCCGTACAAAGTGAAAAAGGTGCCCAATCGTGATGATAAGAAAAATTTCACTGCAAAAAGCCGTGCTAAGTTGCTCTACACTCAGTTTTTGCAAAAATGTTCATGCACCATAATGGACGATGAAACTTATGTTCTCGAAGGCTTCAAACAGCTTCCGGGTCTCGCTTTTTATACTGCAATGCGAAGGAATGCCGTAGCCGAGTATTTCCGGACCAAGAAGCAGTCTAAATTCCCCAAAAAGTACTTGGTTTGGCAGGCCATATGGAGTTGTGGCCGAAAATCCAAATCTTTCGTCTCTACCGGCACCATCAACAAAGATGTCTACGAGAAGAAATGTCTCCAGAAGCGGTTGCTACCATTCATAAGAAGCCACGACTTTCCAGCGTTGTTTTGGGCAGATTTGGCCTCTTGTCACTATGCAAAATCCATCCTGGAATGGTATAATGCACATGAAGTCAAGTCGGGGGTATTTTTTTGTGTTGAGTACTTTTGAACTCGCTTGTCGTTGTGCAGACCGGAATATGTTTTCCTAAAACGTAGGGGAACTGAGGGGAATGTGGTCAACCTAAGGAACATGCCCATTTCCTGTGTCCACACACCACTAAAATTCCCCTTCTACGAAGAATATTGTAGCTCAATTTATTGTAGTTCAAGATAGTAAGCGGTTTTTATTATGAAAATTGAATATACGAGGTATTAATAGCCATACCTCGTATATTCAACGGGACTGCTACGAAAAAGGGTTATATTTTGAAAATTACGGTACAACGATATGCTCCCCTTCAATATACTCTCCTTGGCTCCTCACACACCTTTCCATACGTGTTTTCATTGTTCCAAGCAGTGCTGAAACTCTTCTTTTGTGATGGCGTTCTAGAGTCGCGTCGCTTTTTCCTTTGCCTCTTCTACGGACTGAAATCGGGTACCTTTCAACACGGATTTGATCTTGGGGAATAGAATGGGGCTGGATCTCGCGAGTACGGGGCATGTTCGAGCGCTGGAATGTCCTTATCGGCTAGGAATTGCTTCACCGACAGCGCATTATTTCCAGGTGCGTTGTTCGTGTTTTTCGTTACTAGAAATTCCTTAAATTCGAAATGCGCAAAACTACGGCCGAATGTCTGCCGAGAGTTATTTTTATTTATTTCTTGACATGCGACAGCTCCACTGTAGTAAAGGGTGACTCAAAAGTCATGAAATTCTTCAAACATAAGATGACAATCAATACGGTGTCAATAGTCAGTAGTTATACAGGTCGGACTCGATTATCCGGAGTATTGATTTTTTTTCACTCCGGATAATCGAATCTTCCGGATAATCTAGTCAAAACAATTTTTTTTCTTTATTTGTTTTTTTTGCATGTATATTTCGTTTTTTGAAAATAAAAAAGAACTTGGTTTTTGATTCATCCTCTTAAAGTCAGAAAACACCATTCTCACATGAAAAAAAATAATTTATCCAGATTCTCTCAGGAGGTGATAGATGATCATATTTGATGAAAAAAATCCTTCTACGCATATGTTCGAATTTCAACAATGAGATAGTTATAGAACTTTTTTTCCTGTTTCGGACTCTGTTACCTCAAACTGACTCTACATTCAAAAGTACGCTACGGAAGACGATTTTGTTGCTTCCATTCGAAAGATGAGGAAATTTATTTCAGGATATAGTAGTGTAACATCTAAATTAGTGGATTAAAATAACATTTCGAAAGTGAAAACTTCAAAGTTAGTAATTTTTAACATGTTATTATTAATTATTATCTTAAAAATTCATAATAAACTTGATTGTTTCTAAAAATTAAATTAAAGTTCTCTAACCGCTCTACAATTTGTTCTTTGACACCCAACTTCTATCTTTCTTAATTTTGCTGCAATATCGATACAAACAATTGCTGGTAAAAATTCAAGCAGAATCTTAAAAAATCACGATTTTTACCCCACTGTACATAAACTAGCCACTGACATTTCACTTTATCGAGACTGTACTATTATTTTAAACTATTCACTAACCCTACTAAAACTAATGCGTAAGGAATGTCATTTCATTTTTTTAAGGACGAACGTGAAAGTCCATTCTCACCATTTCTAACACTTAACAAACAAGAGCTAGAATGATTAAACACACGGCACATGCTAGTTACAGGTTCATGATATCCGTAATTTGTCCGTGTTGAGGATAAGTAGAGAAAATAATGAGAACGCAAATTACGACGATTAGCATTTAATTTCAGGACAATCGATGCTCGAGGTAATTAAGTCCGAAGTAAATAAGGCTTTGGTATCATTTCTTCGTAAAATTTCTTTGCTAAGTACTTGAAAAGCATCTAAGATTACATAGAGAACCTAAAAAAAGCTTGATCAAGATTGTTTCGCGATAGCGAAGAACTACTACAGTAAGTAGAATTAACTGAACGTTTCAATCGCTTTCCTCGTTGATGTAACTCTGGAATATTTAAAGAAAGTTTTAACTAAATTGGGAAGCTATTCGTTATCTATCGTCAAGAATACTAGATTTAGAAAGTATATTTTCATCGTTATTATATGCGACTATGCTTGGCATGTGAAAAGTGATACCGTCTCATATTTGCTGTGTATGTCTATTTTCACCCTTAGTTTTGCATTTATAAGTGGTTACGTACTTTACATATACAGCCATTTCATGCCAAATCGATATAGTGGTTCTCAGATTTTCGTGAAAAGTAGTAGTTTTGTTCTTTATCACAAAATATCAGACCCGTTGTTTTATTTTTCCATTAGGGTGCCCATTTCAATTTTAAGGTGATTCGAAAAATATTTTTTTTTTCATTTTTTCCGAAAAATAACTTATTTCAAAAATTCATGATTTTTCAACTACTGGAGCGATTCAGATGATCGACACATCAAGTTAAAGCCAATCAGCTAGTCTTTAGAAAATATTACACTAGCAAAAAAAGGAATTTGTTTTTGTTATTATTGATTGTATGTGTTTTTTACTGTTCAGAGGGCGCTGTACTTTTTATATTTTTTCTTGAAAGCTGAGATTTTTTTTACATAATATATCCGAAAACCAGATAGGTATTTTTATTCGTTTTTGAGCTATTATTTTTCAAAGTTAACATGCTTTTTAGAATTCGTCCAATATTCATTTGCGACTAGACTAGATATGCGACTAGAATCCAATCGTTCCGCATGAATTTGATGAATATGAATTTAAAAGTCATTTTTGGAAAAAAGTGAAAAAAATGTTTTTTCGGACCACCCTGAAATAAAAGAAAAATACGGGTTTAAAATTTTGCGAGAAGGAGCAAAACTACCACTTTTTACAATTACTTTCACCTTTCGTATATTTTACCGATATAGCAAACAGTGCATCACTACATTGTTTACATCACTTGATGTTCAAAGAGTATTCACACACAAATATATACCTAAAAATGGTGAAAGCTTACCAAAAATGAGTAAATAAAATTCTTGCTTTTTTGTGGGACACACTGTATAATGCGCAACATTACATGATCTTATCTTTGTACACCCAAACTAGCGTTGCCAGAAAACATTTCATCTTCGGCGGAAACAGGGCCTTTTCGTGTTCTGAAGCGTCAAACGAATAGATAAAATCATCTGTCTCAAAAGCTTTAAAATGATTGTATGTATAGGAACAGACATCTCATTCTTTTTTCTTTATCATTTCTTTGAGATTGTACCAAGTCCATACGATGTCAACGGGGATCGAAACAAGGCCGGCTGGAATGATAGGCTGTTTCACAAGACCATATAGCTACTGGTGCTGTTGTGTAAAAGTGTGATAATATTACACCTCATTTTAAAATGAAGTTGGAAAGTGTTCTCTAAGAGTAAAAACATGTAGCACGAAAAAAACCATTGTTGATCACTAAACATTAATACTCACTTAAATCTAAAGTTGAACTAAACTGATATGCACTGTACTAGTCATATTCATCATTCGTTTATTGTGAAGTCAGCCGATAAAGCTCTACTCGTTGAATATCTGGACGCACTGTTTTTTTCACTACAGCGCTCCTAGTGGTCGGATCAGGAATCTTTTGACACCAGTTTGTTTTGAAATGTTTCTTTTTTCAGTTACCGAATAGTTACGATTCATTTTGTTTCAAAGAAGTTTTACTTGATGCAAGCCGCGAGCCGAAAATTAATTTAAACAAAAAAATTGAAATTATTCATAGCAATTGAAATTATCATAGCATGCGTCGTAGTGGAACTAAGGATCGGAAGCTGAATATTGAGGTGTTGAGGACGATCAGGGCAAACCCACGATAGATACAATACGGTAGCGCAACTTATGAAAAAGACCTTTCAGCCATCTTGGAATTTGTATGTAAACAATCTGCAATATTTTGCAATATGTTTTTTTGCTTCTTGTGTGTGGAATTGTTTAGGTGGCAATAAGAGCATTGAAAAGTTGAAAGGTAAGTCTTTTACGGTTAAAACTAAGTTTGCACTATACTCTATCTTATTTTATGTTTCAGCTCAAGAGAATAAATCGACTCTCGGTGACGGTTGGTGATGGAAATTATTTTTCCGCGTTTTGCAGTTAGAGACGTCGGTTAATCGTTCGATTCATTCAAATTATCGAATATCTGTAATTTTAATCGAGTATAAAAATAAAATATAATAAAATTTAAAAAAAATATATGAACACATCGAATAATTATCAAAGTAATCGCGATTAATGGAAAAGAGAACCATTTTTACAAAAAATACAATGCACAATTTGTTTAACCCTTCTGTACTCGCGTGCATAATCATAACTTATGTACTCGCGCACGGTGTCACGGACCAAAAGTTGAACTTCTCTGTAATATTGCTATTGTATATTTTTGTAGCTTTATTGGTATTTATTTGAAGAAGAGGGTATAATTGAATGAAAAATGTCCAGAAAAAATGTTTTCTTCATCTTCATTCAGTTTTAATACTAATCTAATCCAGCCTCTTCAAAACAATGACATTTTTGATACCCCAACACAAATAACGAAATTCGACTTTTTTCCTGGTATGAATTGAAAGTAAGCAACTGAATATAATTCATCAAAGTATAAAGAGCTATGAAATAACATAAAAACGTATTTATCGATTTTGATTTCATTAGTAAAAGAATCAGAACACACCATAATTGCATGCTCGAGACAAACATATTTTTTATATTTCATACAGTTGTAGCGAGTTTTTTGGGTCTTTTGAAGAGAATAATGTATAACGATCTTCTTGATAGTTACCAGATGATAAGGGTTCTCTCAGACATATACGCAAGTATAGGAGTGTTAGCCGTCATGGTGTTTCGTCGAAATTCATCGAATATGCTAAACCATTTACGGTTGTAGCATAGCAATGATTCCCTGGTGGTAGAGGAGACTGGGAAGAATTCAGGATCTGCAGGAGTAAAATGCGGACTTGAAGAAGATGGTCTCAACTCTCGTTCTAAAATAGTAGTATTCAAATTCAGATTGCCATGGAAAATATACCATACTAGTGATCAATTATTCTATAAATATACTTCTTTTGAACTAGTAGCTATAGGGACCAAGCAGAAATATTCAAACAAATCAGCTATTTCAACAACATTCTAAGAACAGGTATTTTGAAAAAGAATTTTGTTGGTACAATAATAATATTGTGCATCATTTTTATGGTGTGCTTTTTTTTCAATCGTCCTCCACAAATCATGAAAGGGTAAATTTATCAATATACTGAAATACCAGTTCATTCAAAAACTATTATTCTGCACCATGTTCATTTCAATATTATATTTAATGTAACTTTTAAAATTATGACAGCATAATTTTTTATTTTAAATATGTCTGTTCTTTTTGATTACAATATTTATACCGTGTATATTTATACCGTTTCCCCTCGCGCACTTATTGACGACACGGTCACACCTTTATTCCACACATCTTGGGCAAACCCAGTGCTCTCGGAGTGGGATGAACTGTGAAAAGTCTTTTTAAAGCCTGTTCACGTTAAATTTCGGACACTTTTATTTCAGTGTAGTTTATGAAATATTTCACTAATCAATGAAATTTTTCACTTATATGACAGCTGAAACCCTCCTCTTTATTTCGATGTCCAACATGTTTACATTCTTCTTCAAATCGAAAAGTATGCTCCCGACAGATGGACCGAAAGGTGGTTGCCTTTATTGAGAAACATCTCAACCTTTCAGTTAGAAAAGTGGCTCGAAAGGTTGGAAAATCAAAATCATATGTACGAAAAGTGAAGCAGAGGTATGGACTGAAGCCGTACAAAGTGAAAAAGGTGCCCAATCGTGATGATAAGAAAAATTTCACTGCAAAAAGCCGTGCTAAGTTGCTCTACACTCAGTTTTTGCAAAAATGTTCATGCACCATAATGGACGATGAAACTTATGTTCTCGAAGGCTTCAAACAGCTTCCGGGTCTCGCTTTTTATACTGCAATGCGAAGGAATGCCGTAGCCGAGTATTTCCGGACCAAGAAGCAGTCTAAATTCCCCAAAAAGTACTTGGTTTGGCAGGCCATATGGAGTTGTGGCCGAAAATCCAAATCTTTCGTCTCTACCGGCACCATCAACAAAGA
The DNA here is from genome assembly GCF_029784135.1 of Toxorhynchites rutilus septentrionalis. Taxonomy (NCBI): domain Eukaryota; kingdom Metazoa; phylum Arthropoda; class Insecta; order Diptera; family Culicidae; genus Toxorhynchites; species Toxorhynchites rutilus. The sequence goes on from NC_073745.1 coordinate 129,276,211, forward strand.
TGTCTACGAGAAGAAATGTCTCCAGAAGCGGTTGCTACCATTCATAAGAAGCCACGACTTTCCAGCGTTGTTTTGGGCAGATTTGGCCTCTTGTCACTTTGCAAAATCCATCCTGGAATAGTATAATGCACATGAAGTCAAGTCGGGGGTATTTTTTTGTGTTGAGTACTTTTGAACTCGCTTGTCGTTGTGCAGACCGGAATATGTTTTCCTAAAACGTAGGGGAACTGAGGGGAATGTGGTCAACCTAAGGAACATGCCCATTTCCTGTGTCCACACACCACTAAAATTCCCCTTCTACGAAGAATATTGTAGCTCAATTTATTATAGTTCAAGATAGTAAGCGGTTTTTATTATAAAAAATTTAATATACGAGGTATTAATAGCCATACCTCGTATATTCAACGGGACTGCTACGAAAAAGGGTTATATTTTGAAAATTACGGTACAACGATATGCTCCCCTTCAATATACTCTCCTTGGCTCCTCACACACCTTTCCATACGTGTTTTCATTGTTCCAAGCAGTGCTGAAACTCTTCTTTTGTGATGGCGTTCTAGAGTCGCGTCGCTTTTTCCTTTGCCTCTTCTACGGACTGAAATCGGGTACCTTTCAACACGGATTTGATCTTGGGGAATAGAATGGGGCTGGATCTCGCGAGTACGGGGCATGTTCGAGCGCTGGAATGTCCTTATCGGCTAGGAATTGCTTCACCGACAGCGCATTATTTCCAGGTGCGTTGTTCGTGTTTTTCGTTACTAGAAATTCCTTAAATTCGAAATGCGCAAAACTACGGCAGAATGTCTGCCGAGAGTTATTTTTATTTATTTCTTGACATGCGACAGCTCCACTGTAGTAAAGGGTGACTCAAAAGTCATGAAATTCTTCAAACATAAGATGACAATCAATACGGTGTCAATAGTCAGTAGTTATACAGGTCGGACTCGATTATCCGGAGTATTGATTTTTTTTTCACTCCGGATAATCGAATCTTCCGGATAATCTAGTCAAAACAATTTTTTTTCTTTATTTGTTTTTTTTGCATGTATATTTCGTTTTTTGAAAATAAAAAAGAACTTGGTTTTTGATTCATCCTCTTAAAGTCAGAAAACACCATTCTCACATGAAAAAAAATAATTTATCCAGATTCTCTCAGGAGGTGATAGATGATCATATTTGATGAAAAAAATCCTTCTACGCATATGTTCGAATTTCATCAATGACAGAGTTATAGAACTTTTTTGACGTAGGACTACGTCTTTCATTTCTATACCGGGGTGTAAAATCAAAGTTTCGAAAACGAAAGCGTTACGCCGGAGACCGAGATTTTGAGTGTTAATAGCTCCTAAACAACTGAACGAAATGGTATGATAAACACTTCATTCGAAAGATAAAATGTCTACGCGTTCTATACTTGTTTCTTTTGATCCAAAAACTTGTTTCAATAGTCTTAAATTTGCTTTCAAAATAGGCTATTGAAATCACCGATCGGTATATAAGCGAGCGCCGCTCGGAAATCCACTCAGTTCTAATTGAACAGCGATTGGAGCATGTTGTCGCTGTTGTGGTGAAGCTCTTCATTTATCATGAAAGCGCGGATGAATGGTGTCACCAAGAGCCTGTTTGTGCACCTTAGGCCAGAAGGGAATCCATCAGGAGGAGAGTGATGCTACAAACGGTTCCCCGGGAAGATCTCGAAGCAGCCGCTACACACATACACACATACACGCACGGAATTCTTTCCGTTTGGATCGAGAAAGATCCGGAAAATAATCTGCCAGTTCCTCTAGGAATTTAAAAATACATTCATGTGAAAGAGTTTATTTGAATGTTTTCTATCCATGTAACACTGTGACCAAATATGTTTCAATCAAGTGCTATTAACAGATGGTTATCGAGTTAGCATTAACCACTGGTGGGCTTACAGTATCGAGGAAAATGTGGAAATATCTAATCGTTACTGAAAATAATCTGCCAGTTCCTCTGGGGATTTAAAATTACATTCATATGAAAGAGTTTATTTTAATGTTTTCTATCCATGTAACACTGTGACCAAATACATTAGGTTTTGTGATTTTTCAATCAATCGCAATCAACAGGATAGCTTCTGAAGATTATTCTTCCCCATCAGTAGGATATTTCCGTATCCAATATTGGATGCATAAAACCTTGTGCCTCCAACGTAACGCTCTCGTTTTCGAAGTTCTCCAAATATTCATTCATTCAGAATGAATTCAGATTCAACTTCATACAAATGATCTCTAAATCAACGATAGTCCTACGTCACCCTTGCGGTTATACCATAGATATAACCCACTTCCTGTTTTTTTGTTTCGGACTCTGTTGCTTCATACTGGCTCTACATTACGTACGCTACGGAAGACGATCAGATGCTTTCATTTGTAAGATGAGAAAATTTAGTATAGGATACAGTAGTGGAACAAATAATTAGTGAATTTTAATAACATTTTGGAAGTGAAATGCTTAAAAGTTAATGATTTTTAATGTGTTATTAATAATTTTATCCTAAAAGTAAATATAAATATAAATATTAAACTAGATTGTTTCTATCAATTAAAATGAAGTTCTTTAACCGCTCCACAATTTGTTCTTTGACGCACAACTTCTATCTTTCTTAATTTGGCTGCAATATCGATATAAACAATTCCTGGTGAAAATTCATGCAAAATCTTCAAAAATCACGATTTTACCCCACTGTACATGTAATAGCCGCTTGAACTTCATCTTAACGTTGATAGGTTACATTTCTTCATGAATTAAGTCATATTTGAAATATAAAAAATATATTTTTTTCCAAACTGAATATAATCGAGTCCAAAATTGTATATAATCGAATCGCATATAATCGAGTCCGACCTGTACTGTATTCTATTAGTCAAATCATTTCATTTGATACCAATATTGAGGAGATTGCAAAGAATATATAGTCGACCATTTTGTGGCGGCGACCTTTTCGAATTTATGTTGTTCATAGTGTAGTGTATTCTCCGAATCAAGCCATCCAACCATTTTTTGCAGCGGTCAAATTGAACTTTTCAAAATCATGGAAAACGCATTTTTATAATGACTGTAGAATTAAATGTATGTTCCAAATTTCAGATCAATCATACAACAGGAACGGGGTCAATTTTCTATTAATGTGGGACAACCCAACAAACATTCAAACATACATAGACACAGGTCATGCTGAATGAAACCATTCAAAAAGTAATTAGTTGTTTGAGGTCTGTGGCCATATTGAAATAGGATTTTTCATTATCTGCTATGTTCTACTAGTCGAGAACTTTCTTTTGATACATTTTGGGTATTTTTCATAAATAACTGTGTTCTACTAGTCAAGCCTTTTCATTTGATACCCATGTTGATGGAGTTCTGAGAAAATAGGTAATCCGCCATTTTGTAGTGGCCGCCATCTTAGATTTGCATTTTTCCTGAATAACTGTATTCTGCTAGACAAGCCATTTCATTTGATACCCATATTGATAGGGTTGTAAAAAAACTATATATGGCTCCATCTTGCGGTGGTGGCCATTTTTAATTTGCATTTTTCATAAATAACTGTGTTCTACTAGCCAAGCCCTTTCATTTGATACCCATATTGATGGGGTTCTGAGAAAATATGTAATCCGCCATTTTGTAGTGGCCGCCATCTTGAATTTGCATTTTTCTTAAATAACTGCTTTCTACTAGTCAAGCCCTTTCTTTTGATACCCATATTAGCTATTCAATATAGAATTATTATACAAATTAATCAATATTTCAGAAAATCAAAAATAAAATACTACGGATAATCGAGTCTAAAATTCCGGATAATCGAATCCCGGATAATCGAGTCTGTGCTCCCTTGGCCGAGTGGTTAGCGTCATAACTAACATGCCGGGTGTTCGGGTTCGATTCCCGTTCTGGTCGGGGAAATTTTTCTTCAAAGAAATTTCCTCTGACTTGCACTGTGATCACGCGTATTCTAGAGCTTGCCACTCAGAATGCTTTCAAGGCGTGTTATTTGGCATAGAAATCTCAACTAAGTACAAATAAAAATGACGCAAGTAATACTACGTTGAGACGGCGAAGTTCCTCTAGGAACGTTAGTGCCATTGAAGAAGAAGAAGATAATCGAGTCTCCGGATAATCGAGTTCGACCTGTACTATCAAACAAGCAGTTGACCACTTTACCCCACGTGACCACATTACCCCCACTACCCCTACTTTTAAACTGAGAACCCTGGGAAAATCGTCATTTCAGATACTAGAGGTAAATGAACTTTCGCGGTTCGAGAACTACGTAAACATGAGATGTGCAAAAATTTCAGAGGGAAATGTAAAATACAATGATCGTACAATGATTCTTCCGTTCACATATTTTTGTAGTCCGAGGCATCATATCTAACATAAAAGGACGTTCATCAAATTTATTTGTAACGAAGAACATAATCTATTACAAAAATTCCGATGCATTCTAAAACAATATGCGAAGAGGTAAACAAGTGGATTGCATAATGTAATTGCGTAGTTCTACGTCGAAAATATGCGATCGTGTCCTAGATTCAATCCCTTACAATTTTTTTAAATAGTGGCCTTTCATCTCCAATCTTCCTCAAGATTTTCGAAACTCTCTCCAGATTGTCTGGGCCTCATTGAGGCCCGCTTTTTAGGCATATCTGATTCGGGATTCGTGATTCGGGGTTTGAGTTGTTGAGCTGTGGTGGATTATCAGCAACTTCCCAACAATTGAACAGTATGGCCCAGTTCGACTCGATTGACCGCGCCTGGGGTACGTTTGGGGGACTGTGTTATGGGCGGTCAACCAATCCAGAGTGGACTTTGCGTAATGGTACTAAGCTAGGTCCGGCTAGAACGCAATATCTTCATCTCTATGGAGCTTTTTTAACTTAAGCAACAATTTTTGGTAAACAGTTCTTCATGTAGCCACCTCCGGTTTCGGATGCTGTCCAAGCATCCGAAAGACGCGTTCTCGGAGAAAACTCTATTCTGCAACCTTCATCGTAAACAAACGAATACACACTTAGCCCGAACAACGCCCACAGAGAGGAGAACAAAATCACACACAGCTGTTTGTCTCTCTCTAGCGCGTGTGGCGGAAAACGTGACATGAAGATGATTCTTCAAATTCCTCATTACATTACGTTATATCTTTCACCAGATTGTAATATTTGAGCACCCCAAAAACGTCTGTTCAAATTACATAAAAAGATTTGGTGAGTTACAACGAATCCGTTCGATTCGGTATTTCGTCTATTGTGAACTTCATTAAGTGAATTAAGTGAATGATTTTCTGTCAATGAAAGTGATCGAATTGACAAAGTAGGGAAACTGAAAAAAAGTTCTCAAATCGTTCCTCAAAGGGTGTTTAAGGCCATGCTGAAAACATTTTTTTAAGTTTTGAGAATGATTATAAACTCAGGATAGGTGAAGAAATATTTGCTCATTTGAACCCACAAGCAAATTGTGTTATTTATGTGTCGATTAACCAAACTATTAAAACACTGATCGCTAAACATACGTACAGTTCAATCATCGTTAGGTCAAAACGAGCCTGCGATTGTTCATCGCACCGATTCGACGGAATTTTCATGAGTAACGCCTCCGGAATTGGTACTTCCATTTTCAGGCTACATAGATCTCCGGCCCCCATAACAAGTTACAAAAGTTCGCTCTCATCCTACAAGGATGACCTCCGACCGATGACTTGTATTAGCACCCGAGGGAAGGTAGGCGGACACCGAACGGGCGATCCCGGTCGCGGTCGGGCGTATGGCACTTCATCGATGGCAATTTGTCTTCGCCAATGGTACCGCAACTTGAAAATGACTCACGATTGATCACGCGCTGAACCGTTAATATTTGTCGTGATGATGCTTTTGGAAATTGTTTGCCGCCGCCCCTTGGCATCTGCGGAGCTAGGATGAATGACGCCAATCGGTTTCCTTTCGCTGCCGCTCTGTCATTTTGATTACACGCACTTTCCTCCGACAGCCCCAAGACTAGATACGGGAAACGTCGCATATCTGAATACAATAGTCCGGCAGGCCGACAAATTCGCTGGACACTCCTCAATTGGCTGGACCAGCAATAGGGTTGACCACATTTCTGTTCTTATTGGGATGGGTTGCTTAAGAAAAAAAAACAAAAGGTTTGCTTGATTCTGCGACAAATTAATCGTGTTTTTCATGCGTTGGTCATAGCATAAATGTTGCTTTTACAATTTTCAGTTGGAAATCCCTATTAGGCTATAATAAAGGTAAATCGAATACAAACTGCTCTTTATGAAAGACAATTTGTCTTATTTAAATCTTATACACCACATCGGGTAAAAAATGGACGCCTGAGAGTTGAGAAATGCGCCTAAGAATGAAGCCATCACCCGTGGAAACAAAAATCGACACTAGATGAAATAATCTTCCGATATGCCACAGATTTGGTTTCGAGTGGAACGAAGGAAACAAATAAACTCGTAGGCACGCGGAAGGTGTCACCAACATAAATTATTGAGACATTTTATTGTCGATGAAAAAGTCGATACCTGTGGGAGCGGGCGAGACGAACCGCCGAAGATTGAGTGAAGATTTAAGTAGACTCGAATTGACATCTCTATTTCTATTCCGTTTGGTTTTGTTTGTTTCCCCCGTAGGAGATTATATAAATGCCATACAGTTGATCGCACGTAATGTATGGTGCCATTTGATGCGTTTTCATTCAAACACTCCACATAATGGCTGGTATTCCGCTCTCACAGGAAAAAAGTACGGTTCCAAATGGTGGTACCTGAGCCTTTATTGCCCTCGCGTTTAATTTTTTAAATAGAAAGTGGGAGATTTATTATCTCAACGATAAACCGCCGCCAGTTGTTTATTTCAATGAAAGCCGCGTTTGCTTTCAATCTCTTTCTGGTGTAGAGCATTCAATGATAACTGCTAACGCTGATTTATGTTAGATTTTCATTTAGTCTTACTGAATTCAACCTTGACTTCCCTGAAAGCATTGTCCTTTGCGTGCCATTAAGAGAATCCAGTTATCTTAATCACAATCACGAATTTCGTGTGTAGTGTTAAACATACCTTAATTGCATTCCTGCTTGGTTAAATCTGCGAAATTGTCAACGTTATCAAAGCAAATCGTTCGATCAGCGGAACGCACGAAGCAGGAATCGTATCAGTTGGATCCTCGCCATGTGAATCTTTTTAATTACATCTCGATGCTACATTCGTTGTCGGTTCTCCGGTCTGACGGGCAAGGTCACAAGAGGCTTATCCTTCGGCATAGATGGAAACCGCCGATTGCATCGTGTCATCAGATCAAAAGACACGAAATTGCTACCTATGCCACACCAAGCCACCTGACTGTTGGACGCAGTTTGCGATCGGAGAAGCAAAATCTACATTCATTTTGAACATCCACAGAAAAAAAAACCGAAACATTGAGCTATCCAGCGGGAAACATACATAAGCTGAATACTCGCCACTTGTAGCTACTGTCCGAGATGCTGGATGTGACCTTCCACCGCAAGTTTGCGCGCACACCGGAGCTTATCTGCCGGAGAAAAAAAGGTGTACAAAAAATTAATACTACTGGCTCCTTAATTATCGATTAAATTAATATTCCGTCCTTTGTTGACTTGGCAGTTTTTGTCCCGTTGGAGACCCATTCCAGTGTCTGCAAACCAAACGGAACGACACTGCGACATCGGAGTGGTTTTGTGGTCAGAATAATGACAAACATGAAACCGAGGGAGAGGACTGGCGGGATGAGTGTTATGGTCATACACAATCGACAACGAAGCATAAAATTGATAGAATCTAAAAACACGAAAAGCTTAGTCCGGTCCGACGGAAAGGACAAGAATCAAAGATGGTTGGCGGGTGCTGGGAAAGTTACGGAACGGTCGGTGAATGTAAACTTCTAGACAAGGGAAAGGCAAATAAAATGAAACAATCTGTAAGTAGATGCTAACCAACCGTAAGATTATGTGATGACCAGGGCAGGGAGGTTTTGATTCGAGTCCATATATTTGCGGGCCCGGGTGGTGGCCAGGACGGTTTCGTTTGTTGACAGAAATAGGTATCGCAATACAATCGCATTCGGACAGAGAGTTTGCGGCAACAAGTTTCAGCTTTATCGGGTCTCCGTGTCTTGTCTAACAATTCCGATGCATGTTTCTTGTCTAGCCAGATGGTACGAGTATATTCGGTATCTTTCTCTCCATCAGTCAGGATACTTTAAGATGTCCAGTAATTTATGGTAGGATATCCTAGCACGCTATTCTATACGAAATATTCAGGAAATATCAATATCAAAGTTTTACTGTGATTACTTCCGCTCATTTGCTAGCAGAGACGCCAGACGTTTTTCGTGTGTCACATGTTTGTTCGGGCTATGATGGTTCTCCCACTTCTCCCACGGAATTAATTATAACTAAATATTTCTATTATATTTCAAAAGATGGGATACACTACCATGTAAGTGTTCAAAAAGTAAGATTGGGTATTTAAATTCAAACCGTACCAGGTGTATGCATATGAAATCGAATAGTTTAAAATATTCCTGAATGATTTCAAATGTTTTATTCAACGTAATGATCATTGCACAGTGGCAACGATGTACAATTTTGGCAGACTAAGCTTTTCGATCCATTTTTCTGGTTTTAGAGCTATCATTATAATTATGCCCTTATTTTTTGTCAATGAAAATTAGGGTGGACCAAAAATCAGAGAAAGAGAAAAACCCAACTTTTTTATTTGCAGAATTGGTGGTATGAGGTCTTGGACAAAGTAAGTGTTAGATCAAGTTATTTTAAGAGTTTTTTTTTAATTAACAAAAAAAAATCTTATTTATAATTCACTAGCTGACCCGGCAAACTTCGTCCCGCCCAAAATTTGTTTTTTGTTATCAATACCTTCAAATATACACGTTTTCTTGCTATGAGCAAGTTCATGGGTCTAATCGCAGAACTGTTCATTGACACCGTTGAATTTACCTTTTACTACAAAATTCCTAGTATTTCTAACAAAACTCATCATTATATCATTATATGATATTATTTTCAGACACAATTCTCGTTCAAGATTTTTCAACACTTGCAAATAACATGTTTCTCCGTTACATGAAAAAAATGTTTTATACAGAAAATATAATAGAATAAAGACAGCCCTAAATCGGACAATTCCTTCCTTGAGTTCTGCTCTTATCAACACATCCGGCGATCCTTTTTTTGGTATAGATAGAAGAAGATATAGGAGTGCGTTTCATCACATTAAAACTCATTTCCAGTTTCGAACAAAGATGAATTTCGCTAGCGCAAACATCAAATAGACTAACAGCACTTGTCACTATGTAATTGTAGAACATATGGGAATTTAATTTACCGTATTTTCCCTTTTTCCTTCAGAGTTTTCCGAAAATTTTCAATTGTCATGTTTGGCTGGAATATTTTTGGTTGAAATATGTGTAATATTTCTATGGGATCCCTTTCCATTCCAGAGGAGCGAGGGGTGTCATATCATCATAGAAACATTCCTCATACCCAAAAACCCTCACATCCCAAATTGTGCTTGATTAGTTCTCGAGTTATGCAGAAGTTTGTGTTTCGTTTGTATGGCAACGGCGGTGGACGGCGAAGGATCGACACATACACGCGCAGAACTCTTTCCGTTAGGATGCCATTCAGCATCGAGAAAGTTCCGGAAAGATCTAATCATTGCTGGAAAATAATCTGCCAGTTCCTTTGGGAATTTTCAAAATATATTCATGTGAAAGAGTTTAATTGAATGTTTTCTATCCATGTTACACTGTGACCAAATATGTTTCAATCAAGTGCTTTTAACAGGTGGTTATCGAGTTGGCATTAACCACTGGTGGGCTTCCAGTATCGAGGAAAATGTGGAAATATCTAATCGTTACTGAAAATAATCTGCCAGTTCCTCTGGGAATTTTCAAAATATATTCATGTGAAAGAGTTTAATTGAATGTTTTCTATCCATGTTACACTGTGAACAAATATGTTTCAATCAAGTGCTATTAACAGGTGGTTATCGAGTTGGCATTAACCACTGGTGGGCTTCCAGTATCGAGGAAAATGTGGAAATATCTAATCGTTACTGAAAATAATCTGCCAGTTCCTTTGGGAATTTTCAAAATATATTCATGTGAAAGAGTTTAATTGAATGTTTTCTATCCATGTAACACTGTGACCAAATACATTTGGTTTTGTGGTTTTTCAATCAATCGCAATCAACAGGATAGCTTCTGAAGATTATTCTTCCCCATCAGTAGGATATTTCCGTATCCAATATTGGATGCATAAAACCTTGTGCCTCCGACGTAACGCTCTCGTTTTCGAAGTTCTCCAAATATTCATTCATTCAGAATGAATTCAGATTCAACTTCATACAAATGATCTCTAAATCAACGATAGTCCTACGTCACCCTTGCGGTTATACCATAGATATAACCCACTTCCTGTTTTTAATAAATTATTTCAATGTGCTTTGAGGCTTTCTACAGTGGTACCTTCTTGATTGAAATTATCAAAAATCTTAATCCTGTCTAATATCAAATAAAAATGTTTTTCAATTGATGCGAACAAGAATCAAACTTCGGACATTATTTATAAAACAAAGTGCGTACAGAGTAAATTCGAATTTGTTTTTAAGCTCAATTTATATTTCTGTACAATTACGAACATAACAACGACTTGGCCTGTCCAAAAGTGTACTGCAACATTTCATGCACACACAAATGTCTTAAAAGTTGTATACAACCATTGGTAGCTTGTAAACTTGTAATAGAAGTTTTACCACTTGTTATAATAATTTAAAATAATTGAAATAAATATGCAAGCATGTATCCCTTCCCCTATTTTCCACCAAAATGCTTGTCGTTTATTAATGTTCCTTTATGTTGCAGTTTCATGGTTTAAAATACCATAAGGGTTATGTTGCTTAAATAATAATTATATTTGAATTCAAGTTATTTGTTGTTCAAAGTAATAAAATAATTTTAGGTTATTCGCAGAGCTTTAATCTCGATTCTTCATTTTTGTGACATAGTTTCATCTTATTTTCAATGTATTATTACAAAGTGTTCGAAAATTGAAGCTGTGCGAAATATGGTTCAGAACGGTATAATACAAACCAGTCCGTTTCTACCACTTTATTTCCGTTTTATCCGTATCTACTCAATTTCTATGAATAGTATTGGAAGATAATTTTTTGTAAAACATTTGACTGATTAATTCTAAGAACAGTATATCGAATTGCAAAAAACTCCACTTATGTTTTGAGCCTTATGAGCCTAAATAATAATAAACAAATGAGATAAGGAAAAAATTATTTTTCAGACTTTAAAACTAAGAATCTGTAGTTACGGATTACAGATTTTTGGGATTTTATACAGGATATACAGATTTTTGAAAATAACGTTCCAATATCATTAATGGCTTGATATTATAAATAATATTTCCCCACCTCACCTATTTCATGAAAATAATCTTTTGTTGACATTCATATGTAGCGTGATGTCCTGCTTTCTTTTTTATAGCGGAAAGTTATACAAATCGATAAATTACATTTTTATTCCAAATTTTGATCCTAGTATAGCCATAAATTCTGGTACACGGAATATTGGCCATAACTCATCAATCACAATACGATTTTCGACGTGTCCCCACATGATTGTAAACAACTGATACTACAAATTTATTGCGCAATAATGAACAAAAAGTAACAACTGTCCAATACCTGAAAAGAAGGATTAAATACGTCTATTATTGTTTGTGTGTAGAATACGTTTACTCATGTACCGGTATTTATGACTATACTATGTACAAACTTACAATACAGTGTATCAATATCTTTGACACTTACTGTGTACACTAGGGTGCCATAAAGTATGAGAAAAAATCGACCCTAAAATCTCAAAAAGTTACCCTATTCAAAATGTTCACCACCTCGAAAAAACACCCTATGAAAAAATTTCAGCCCAATCGGTCTCAAGAAAGAGTGGCGCAAAGTTTGAGAAAAATCACCCAAGGGGGAGTAAAGAAAATCGGGGTCTTTAATGTACTAAAAGCTGGAAAATAATTAGCCACTTAGACTAAAATAAAATCGTGATACATATCATGAAGACGCTAATTATGGATAATGAAAATCCAACGTGTCCCACGATTATATTTTAGTCTTATCAATGTCCTAGACTAATGAAGGAGAGGTGTGATAACTGATAACTGCTACTTGCCTAATTATTTTTTAGCTTTTAGCACATTATTATGTTTAATCACAATTAAACCGTTTAACTCAAAAAGTATTTTTTACTTATTTTATTTTCTAGTTTTTAGTACATTTTTTTTTTCATTAGAATATTTCTCTACAATAAAACCATTGTACTGTATTCTATCAGTCAAAAAATGTCATTTGATACCGATATTGAGTGGATTGCAAAAAATACATAGTGTGTTCTCCAAGTAAAGTTCGTTCGTTTGATACACATATCTCAATCAACCTTTTTTTGAGATGATATGGAATCAGCCATTTTGTAGCGGCGGCCAAGTTGGATTTTTCAAGATAAGCAGTTCTAAAATGACAGCAGAGATAAAGGCGTTTTATATATTCGGTCAGTAAAATTTCTATTAATACGGCACAACCCTACAGACATACAAACATACACACAAACAGTTCAAGCTAAATAAAACCGTTTAGTAAAGTAATTTGCTATTTTGTGATTGCGGCCATCTTGGATTTGGTTTTTGCATGATCTACTGTGACCTTCTATTCAAGCCCTTTCATTTAATCATATTAATTCGGTTTTGGAAAAAATATGTAGTCCGCCATTTTGTAGTGGCAGCTATCTTGGGTTTGTATTTTTCATAAAAAACCGTATTCTACTAGTCATGCCTTTTCATTTGATATTAACGAGGTTTTGACAAAATATGTAGTCCGCCATTTGGTAGTGGCAGCTATCTTGGATTTACAGTTTTCATAAATAACCGTACTCTACTAGTCAAGCCTTTTCATTTGATACACATATTAAAGGGGTTTTGACAAAATATGTAGTCCGCCATTTTGTGGTAGCGGCCATTTTGGATTTGCATTTTTCAGAAAAAAAACTGTACTCTACTAGTCAAGCCCTTTCATTTGATACCCATATTGATGAGGTTTTGGAAAACCCATCTCGATGAGGTTTTGAGAAAATATGTGATCCGCCGTTTTGTAGCGGCCGCTATCTTGGATTTTCAAGATCATGAAATACACAGTTCTATAATGACTACAGAGATAAAGATGTGTACCAAATTTCAGATCAATCGGTCAACAGAAAGGGGGTAAAATTTCTATTAATGTGGGTCAGCGCTACAGACAAACACGTTACTAAATTACACACATACAAACATACAAACATACAAACAGATTACAGGGCAAGCTAAATGAAACCGTTTAATAATGTCTTGTCTTGCATGAAACGTCGAAATTTACTGTAATTTTTTTGATAAAATATTTTTTTCGATATAACAGTAAATCTCGACAAGTGATGCAATTTCAAGATATTTGGCATCAAAAAAACCCCGAAACTATGTCCCAGAGTGTCGATTTTTGACAAATTTTTTTTTCCGAAATGACATTTGTTCGTATTTACCTTGAAAAATGCACCACAATTTTGGAGCAGTTTTTAGTAGCAGGTAGTATAGCTATAAATTATTTTATTCATCATTTATAAATTTTGGTTGATAATGTGATTCCAAGTCTAGCTTACATTTAATAGTTTCTTTCCAAGTCCTCGTGCTACTATAGTTTGGCAGGCAGGGTTTCAATTTTTCACAGGATAGTTTCAAACTAATAAAAAATAAATTTGAAATAAAACCTAATAAACCTTGTTTTTAATAGCCTTACTTCCACGATTTCTTGTGGATTATGGAGATCACGTTTTAAATTTTTGATTTGATTTTGTAACTAATCTGAACAAATTTGTAAATAATTTCTCATAAAATCCAATAGTCAATTGTACCACTTCGCTGTAGTTTTGTTTTTATATTCTTTTTTTGTTTTTTTTTCTCCTTCTGTCCAGTTGATCTGTCAGGTTGGTCGGTTGATTTTTTGCGTTGCGTTAGCCCGTGGCCTAAGCTGGATGCCCACTGGTTTTCGTCACAACACCACATCTCGACGTTCCATTCAATTTTAAGACATTTGGCGTAAATTTTTTTTCGAAACCCGCGATTTCCCAAGGGGGGTTTTTCGATATTTAAAAAAACTCAAACTTTGACCGCTTTGCGCCATTCTTCCTTAAGTCCGATTGAGCTGAATTTTTGCATAGGGTGTTTTTTCGAGGTGGGGAACATTTTTATGGGGTTATTTTTTGGATTTTTAGGGTCGATTATTTTCCCATACATTCTGGTCTCTCTTTCCTCTATGTCATAAATCCCGAAACAAGCTCAACACTAATTTGCAACTTTTTAGTTCTCAGCTTGTGGCAATAAACATTTGATTGCTTGTACCCATTTTCCGGTGAGCCTAGTGGAGAATTTATTCCGCTAACCGGCACGATAACAATCATTTAATTTATCCGAAAAAGCGTACCATTGCAAAGCCACCGCCGACGAAGTAGGTGGAAGACGGGAAAGGACCGAGCCGAAGTATGGCAAATCTTCAATTTCAATTGGCATCTCCTTATCCACAGGATCGCGTTTTGCGGCACACAAAGGACGATTTGCAGAGACATCATCGGGTTGCAAATGGCAGAGCTTCTGTTCAATAAATTCAATTTAATTAACAACATTTCAGAACTTTTCTACCATTAATGGTAAACCGGTATACTGAAAGAGCACAAAGAGGCTCCTTCCATCCGGATTGAGCGCTGCACGTGAGAGATGCCCGTGGAACGGCTCCGCCAGGTGGAGAAGTGCGGTGGCATAAGGTGAGCAATAATGTCGTATTGAGAAATGATATAAATAAGAACGAGGAAGAGCAAAAAAAACTGTAGCCACTTACAAGCTGCAGCATTTGTCATTGGCTTTCCCGTTTGATATCCCAGCAAAGGCAATCGGAACAGATAGAACTGGGCGCCATTTGAAATGGGGGGGGGGGGTGCCCCGGATGAGGCATGTAACACTGGGAAGACCATCTTCGAGTGGAGATAAAAATTGAAACAAAATTAAATAAATAAGTTTTTCTTCCTTCAGCGTTTGCTTCGCTCGGAAGTTTTTCTTTTGCCGGTGGTGTGCATTCTTTAAATACGAGGTTCCTTTTCACATAGCGAAGGAAACTAGACGTGTTTACTTTTCATTTCGTTTTTCCTCTCTCATTACCGTGCGATACTATCTCAGTATAGTCGACCGAGGAAACGTTTTGCTCTGTTTATTTATTTGCACATCGATAAGCAGAACAATAATGTTTTGGTCTCATCGTTATTTCCGCGGATGTTTTAGATGGGAGAGATAACATATCGGCATCATTATCGTTTATATTATTCCGAGATGTAATTTGTTTCAGAGCAGCAAAACTACCCAAGAGTGCTTCATATGAACTGGCCTCTGATGGTGAAAAATGATACTCTACGGAAGCGACGTCTGCTTATACGAATATTAATTTTAACGTTCTCGGACTGTTTTTTTTTTGCGTACTCGTTTCAGTGCAAGAATCTAGTTTTGGATGCCTAACAATGTCCTTCGGGCATTTTAAATCCAATATAACGTTTTTTAGGACTGTTTGCTTTGAACTGTGTGTTATAGAAGCAATACTCCAGTTTGCCCCTCGCAGTTTTTCCTCGCGTTTGAAATATTTTTGTAGCAGATGATTGAATCGATGCGATCTCGTTTCGATTTCCTTATATTTTTGTTGAAATTTTTATGAATATTTATTGCATCATTTAATGTGCTGTTCAGTAAGGAATCGTAGTACAATGAACACTTAGAAATGTAAACCAATTGCACAGATTTTCTCAACCTTCAATTCGCTTCAAGAGGGTTGTCTCCTATCTTCAAACTGAATCATCCTCATAACAGCAGCTTAAACACACGAACACCATTACCGGTTTCCTTCAATTCACTCTACAATAAAAGGATGATGTCGTACGTGTATACCGGAAAATTTTCTCTGTCACTCGTTTTACGTTTGTCATTTGGAATGAACAATATTGAGCTCCCAACAACCTGTTATTAGTTTATTCTCCCACAAACATTTCACATAATTGAAGAAAAGTTGACTTCGTTCAAAAGTGAATTAAGCCCGGGTCTATATCTTGATAACATTTTATTGCGAATTCGCTTTCCTAGCTTGCGTCGTCTTTGCAGAGATAAAACTTTCCTATTTTCCTTTCCTCGTCCCGCGACAACTTGCACATGCATTAGAGGAAGAAAATGGAGGATGTTAGTTTTGCTCTTCTTTTGTTTTAGACTTCAGTTCATCTCAACGCCTAACGCCCCCTGACAACTGACCGACTGTGGGAAAAATGACAATCAGTAAAAGCTCACGTATTCCATAAAACCGTTCCATTTTCTAATGTTTTCTCTCTCACTATCACGCTGGCAGGAGGGAGGGGGGGAGAAAGAGGTTAAGCTTTTCCCCCTCCTACGCTTTTTCTCGGGTTTGCCATTAGTTCGTTGAACGAAAATTGAATTGAAAAGGTAAAGCTTTCGGCAACTGGATGCAATCGTAATGGTTACCATGCAGATAGGAGAGGAAAAAAAGTCACTCCCTCTAGCGTTTCAAACGGGGGGCTCTGGGGCTGCGAATCGTACGAAATCTTTTAGATGTGGTTTCCATTTCATTTATTCTCAAAAGCTCTCATGACGTCTAGTGTTGGTTGCACCAGCCCGAAGACCCATCACGGATTGTTTCTGGCTAACAAATAATTTAATCAACTCGAATTTCCTAGCGAATTGTAAAGTGGATCTTCTGCCATTCTCCACCACCGGAAGCGAGCGCTTCTTGTCGGGAGAAAAATTCCAATTAACTGAAGTATCTATTGGCAAACAAATGGTGAAACGATGGGAATAGATAGCTGTAAGGAAATCAATGGTCGGAACTAGGGCATACTCCTCACCTGGCACACTACAAACAAGTGATTTCAATATTCTCTATTCTCGATTTCCATGTTGTTTGATATTTGTCTCAATGAGTGAAGATAAAAACGGAATTGTAGTAAGAAATCGTATCTATATGTAACAGTGATTAACGTGGCACGTATCGTGATGGGAGTTTCGGGTTGGATCGGAGATGGATAGCTTCACATGTTCATAATCTGTCTCTGAAATAACCATAGAGCTTTTTGAATCGTTTTGGAAATGATGTCAATTTGAACTTGCTTTAGCAGCATTCCGTTTCAAGACTCCTACTAAAGCAGTAGTTAGCCACATCGCTGTTATTATCATAGAAACATGTTGTTGATTTGCTAAAGTTAATAAAATATTTTTTTTTCGCAAGTCGTTTGAACCTCAAGCAGTTAGCACGTATTTAGTACCTATTCCATAATCCGATAGTCAACGCTTAAGGTGAAGGTGGAAGCTAGCCACAAATGGCTGCCACAATGGCGTTCATTTCTTTCATCTCTATCCCTTACCCCTCGCCCAAAAATCAATAATTTTCCAAAACAGTGTGAAGAAAATGATCGTTTGCACATACTTCCCACCAAGTAATATTAACCAAAATCTAATCGATTACTAACCAAATATTAAATTTTCATCTGCCGTCGCAATGTATAGTGGAAAACGCCGTAAACTCGAGGTAGTGCTCTGAAAGTTAACTTTTCATTTTTCAATTTTCCGCAAGGGTTTTGTTTGTATTGGTGAAAACATCTTTATTTTTTCGACACTGATGCCAGACAACATCATTGAAACAGATATAAAAACCACTCAATAAAATGTTATTCCTGAGACATAGCGTTTCTTGTCATGAAAATGAATAAAATAAAATCGTGTTGATATCAATACGATTATTATTTTTACGTTTAATAGGTCTATGATGTAAGTTTTAGCAACTTGAACATTGGTTAAGAAAATTGTATTGTAGAGCTCGGAACACTGCCACGGCTGCTTATGCTTTCAAAAATAGTAAACGGAAAAGTATTACATTCAATCACAACGCCTCGGCCAACGAAGAGAAGGGTTAAGGCTCTCCAACGTGAATATGTGAAAAAAAAAACGATCAACAACTCGTGTCAGTGAAGCGCCACACAGTCTGATAAGTGAATTGATCTATTTACGTACAAAGATCAAAACAAACGAAACAAACTGCTCTTCTATCACATACACTATTACCCCATTTTTACACGTGGTTTTACCTACTACAAAGGCTTTCTTCCACCTTCACCTTAACTTCCAATAGGTTTTCGGCCCAGAGTGAATTCCAGTTATACGCTATTGATTAGATATTCCGGTTTGTACATAGACAAGCGAGTACAGAAGTACTCGTAGCTTGACATTTTACAGTTATTCAATTGTTTATCTAATGGAAAATAACATTTTATTAATTGTGGTAGACGCTGAGGAATATTCCCTATCAATTGATGAAAAATCTTTCCGATCTATTTAGAAATGTTCGAGTTATAAGCATTCGGAATTTTTCATTTTTCCCTGTGTAATCGAGTGTTTGGACGATCATGAGCAGATTGTGGAAATTGGACACAGAGATCCTGAGGAGTTCAAGCGAAAATTTTGAGGGGTCGAATCTAGGACACGACCGTATTTTTGACGTAGAACTACGGAATTATTTATTCAATCCGCTATTTAGTTATGTTTACTACTTCAAAAGCAAAAAAAAATATTTGAAATTTGAACAATTCAAAATTGAACATATTAGATATATAATAGTTTCATTCGTAATTTTCACCTTGAAAATGTGTTCATTACACCAAAATCCAGTATAGTCATTATCGCTTCCCAAAGTCGTGACAGAAAGCTCAATGTCGTCAACGTGAATTTACCTTCTCAAAACTTCGTACCGCCCAAAATTTATTTTTTTTAAATAAAAAAAAAATATTTTTCGTTATCACATCCACGTCTTCTTACTAAGCGCTCGTTCATGATTCCAATCGCAGAACTGTTCATTGGTTGATCTTCTAATCTACCTTTAAGAATTATTTTTCACAATAAAATGTCATTACTTCAACTGAAACTCGATATTATAATATCAGATTATTTTCAGACACGTTTCAGACATGTCGTCTAAAGACGACGCTCGTACACACAGCTCGTCGCGCGGATGTCGTCTATAGACAACGCTCGTAACAAAAGGGTTAATCGGACAATTTATTTCTCGAGTTTTGCTCTTATTAACACATTCGGCGATCCATTTTTATTTATATAGATAGAAGACGATTAGCTTGATTAGTTCTCGAGTTATGCAGAAATTTGTGTTTCATTTCTATGGCAGACCTCCCGCCCGCTAGGAAAGGTAGGAGGAGTGTTGAACCACCTTAGAAATGTTTCTTGCCTCCTAAAACCTTTACATGCCAAATTTCGTTTGCTTGAATAGTTTTTGAATTATGCGGAAATGCTTCATTTGTATGGCAGACCCCCCTAAGAGAGAGATGAGGAGATATATATATATATATATATATATGTATATATATATATATATATATATATATATATATATATATATATATATATATATATATATATATGTATATATATAGGGAGGCGATCTGGCGTAGTGGTAACATCCATGCCTCTCACGCTGAAGGTCACGAGTTCAATTCTCACTCCCGACATTCTTCCAAAATGGAAGTAAAAGTGACGAACCAGCCAAATGAATTGAAAATCACTATAATACAGATATAAAAAAAAAAATGTATATATATATATATATATATATATATATATATATATATGTATATATATATATATATATATATATATACATATATATATATATATATATATATATATATATATATATATATATATATATATATATATATATATATATATAAATATATATAGATTTGCCTGTGCTGGTACGTGTCTGATAGAACCATGTTTGTCCTCTGTGTGTCCTAGAAAACCGTTATTCCATTTAACAACTATCAACTTTTGCACATTATGTTTGCACTGAGCTGCGCGAGTACAAATATTTGCTCTCGATTGATGCAAATATCTCTACGAACTATCGAGAAATGACGAAGCTTAAGAACCGAAAACATGAGTCTCGAGGTTTTGGCAGGCCTACTCCCACTAAAAGATCGCTTCAATTTATTATCTCTTCGGTTCTTCATCCGGTGTAAGGTCATGAACCCATTGGTGATCGGAAATTTTGAGCAGCTGATCGAGCTAAATTTTCACACCGGATTCATGAGTTCATATCATGAATTCATCTCCATGCAGGTTGATCCTTCTTCGTATATCCCCAACCGTGTTTGTTTCCCTGACTACATTAATTCCTCTGTGCATTTTGATTTGTCCATGAAGCAAGATATCCATGGATATTCAGATTACCAACGATCGAGGATCGCTCCAACGATCTTCGATGAAAAATATAGGGGTATCAATTGTGATAATATGTACTTTACTGATGGGTCCACTATAAATGAGTCCACAGGATTTGGAGTGTTCAACGAATTTTTTAGCACCTCACACAGTCTTCAGAATCCTTGCTCAGTGTATATTGCTGAATTGGCAGCAATTCATTGGGCGCTGGACAGCGTCGCCTCACGACCTGTTGAACACTATTACATTGTAACGGATAGTCTTAGCTCTGTCGAAGCTATCCGTTCAGTGAGGCCGGAAAAGCACTCGCCGTACTTCCTTGAGAGAATACGAAAAATTTTGAGTGCTTTATCCAGACGCTGTTATTTCATTACCTTTGTCTGGGTCCCTTCTCATTCCTCAATTCCGGGTAATGAGAGGGCTGACTCATTAGCAAAGGTAGGTGCAATTGAAGGCGATATTTTTCAGCGTCAAATCGCCTTCAATGAATTTTATTCTTTAGTCCGCAAAAATACCATCGCTAACTGGCAACGCAAGTGGAATGAAGATGAATTGGGCCGTTGGTTTCACTCGATTATCCCTAAGGTTAGCCATCAATCCATCCATAACAGACGGAACGCGAAACACGAGAAAACTCATGAGCGGTCCGCAACAGATGAGACGCGAAACACGAGAAAACTCGTGAGAGGTCCTTAATATGTTAAATCGCAGTAGTTCATCTCTCTTTTCTCATTGCCCATACGACGAACGCTTTCGCATTTCATTCGATTATTGTATCGAGCTGTGTGTATATGTTTGTGAAATCCGCAATAGGCATCATGATGATTGCTGGCTCGCTCGCAACTGCGGTTTCATCCATTTCCATTTTTTTGGTTCTTAAGAGGCTTCAAACTTCTTCAGTTCATTCTAAGATTGGGCGATCGCCCTTGTGGAAAGAAACTACTCCATACTACTCCTGCACCTGTCTTGAGAAAGACAATCCATTCCCGCTCGATGCTCGCCGGCAACAATGTTGCTCCGATGTCCACCAAACTAGAAGTGGTGTGTTTTCAAATCGCGAATGGCTTTTTTACACCAAATAAGTTGAAAACGGACCGATAAGTTGAAACAATGTTGCTCCGATGTCCACCAAACTAGAAGTGGTGTGTTTTCAAATCGCGAATGGCTTTTTTACACCAAATAAGTTGAAAACGGACCGGAACGAATGTAATAGTTGCTCGTTATTGACGGTACGGAAAGGTAAGCGCACAAATCGGCAGAACAAATGTTAGGAAAAATAGGAATGCTTTCATTTAGGGATTAGGGAATTGTAATATATAGCATATCAAATAAATCTTAGATAATAAAGGGTGTGTCACATCAAATTGCATCACGGAAAAAACGCTGTAGAAATTCGCCCAGTAGACCGATCCTTTTGAAAATTTTAGACAGTAAAATAAAAACTATTAAACAACTTTTGGCATTTTCCATTTTTCATACTTCGAGCCCAAGCCCGTATGCTCGTACCTTCCTCTTTACCCCGTCCATAAGGTTCTGTACAACGTCAGGTTGAAGTTCTTTTTGAACAGAAATTCATTCTCTCTTGAAGTCCGCCTCCGATTTGACAACTTTTGGGTTCTTCCGGAGGGCCTGCTTCATAATCGCCCAATATTTCTCTATTGGGCGAAGCTTCGGCGCATTGGGCGGGTTCATTTCCTTTGGCACGAAGGTGACCCCGTTGGCTTCGTACCACTCCAACACGTCCTTTGAATAGTGGCACGAAGCGAGATCCGGCCAGAAGATGGTCGGGCCCTCGTGCTGCTTCAATAGTGGTAGTAAGCGCTTCTGTAGGCACTCCTTAAGGTAAACCTGCCCGTTTACCGTGCCGGTCATCACGAAGCGGGCGCTCCGCTTTCCGCAAGAGCAGATCGCTTGCCACACCATGTACTTGTTGGCAAACTTGGATAGTTTCTGTATGCGAATCTCCTCCGGAAC
This sequence comes from Toxorhynchites rutilus septentrionalis, assembly GCF_029784135.1. Lineage (NCBI taxonomy): Eukaryota > Metazoa > Arthropoda > Insecta > Diptera > Culicidae > Toxorhynchites > Toxorhynchites rutilus. The sequence continues at coordinate 129,298,631 of NC_073745.1, forward strand.
GCTGAATTTGTCCTCTGCGGAGAAGAACAACAGGCCCGGCAGCTGACGAAAGTCCGCTTTGACGTAGGTTTCGTCGTCCATTACCAGGCAATGCGGCTTCGTCAGCATTTCGGTGTACAGCTTCCGGGCTCGCGTCTTCTCCACCATGTTTTGCCTTTCGTCGCGGTTAGGAGCCTTCTGAACCTTGTATGTACGCAGGCCCTCCCGCTGCTTGGTCCGCTGGACGAATGAACTTGACAAATTCAGCTTATTGGCGACATCCCGAACCGAACTTCTCGGATCACGTCTAAACTGCTTAACTACGCGCTTGTGATCTTTTTCACTGACGGAGCATCCATTTTTGCCGTTCTTCACCTTCGGTCGATGGTTAGGTTCTCGAAGTATCGTTTTAGTACTCTGCTGACCGTGGATTGGACGATTCCCAGCATCTTACCGATGTCCCGATGTGACAACTCCGGATTCTCGAAATGAGTGCACAGGATTAATTCACGACGCTCTTTTTCGTTCGACGACATTTTTCCAAATTTACGAAAAATTGACAGTGAAGCATGGCCAACGTGATCTATACACTCTTATCTGATTTTAAAGCGAAAGCTGAAGATATAATTCCTAAAAATTAAATTTCTACAGAGTTTTTTTCGTGATGCAATTTGATGTGACACACCCTTTATCCGATTCGATTGGTATGCAAATCATCAGAATTCGTTCTCTGTGAAAATAGTTATTAACGTTAACTTCATTTCAGAAAAACGCGTCTTGTTTTCTGATTGGGTACCCTTCCTGAAAGACGTAGTTCTACGTCAAAAAGACTTTGCAACTGGAATAAAAATGATGAAATGTGGAATTCGTATGACGCGTGAGTGCTCAAGTGGAAGATGTCACGTCCATCGTTTCCGTCTCATGCAGAGAAAAAGTCAAAAGCGACTCGATATTGTTCATTGTTACTTTTGCAGTCCAATGACGGAAACTCCTGGCGGATGTAAGTTCTACATGACCATAATTGTTGATCACAGCCGATATACCGTGATTTATCTCCTCAAAGCCAAGTCCAAAGTGGAAAATAAATTTCGTGAATATGTCTGCTTCACGCTGATTCAGTTTGGTAGAAAACCTAAAATTCTTCGTTCGGATCGTGGAGATGAGTACACCGGAAGTAGCATTCGGCAGTTTCCTGCAGATGAAGGTATCCGAGTAGAGTACACAGCTGGATACGCCCCACAGCAGAATGGGGTTGCTGAGAGAAAAAATAGATCACTCAACAAGATGGGACTTTGTATGCTATTGGACGCGGGACTGCAACGACGCTTCTGGGCTGATGCAATGAACACTGCCATGTACAGGGTTTTCCAACTTTAAATTCCGAAAGTAAATTGAAATAAAACACACTTAGAATTCGAATTTCGATGAAACTTTTATTTCAAATTGAAGTTTGGTTTATGCCATTATGTGTGAAATACAACATCATTCAAATGTCCACCTAGGGCTTCCGCGCACACCTTGATCCGGAACAGGTAATTTTCGATGACTTTTCGGCACATATGGGGCGGTATCTCAGTCATAACTTCACGAATGTTGTCTTTCAAATGTTCAAGAGTTTGCGGAGAATTGGGCATAGACACGGTCTTTCGCATAACCCCACAAAAAAAAAGTCTAGCGGGTTCAAATCGCATGATCTGGACGGCCAATTGGCATCACCAAAACGCGAAATTATGAGTGCCTCAAATTTCGTTCGCAATATGGCCATGTTCGGTCGTGTTGTGTGGCACGTGGCGCCGTCCTGCTGAAACCACATGTCATCCGTATCCATATCTTCAATTTGTGGCAAAAAAAATCGGTTAACATGCGGCCATAGTGCTCACCATTCACAGTTACCGTCTCGCCGTCCTCATTTTCAAAGAAATACGGCCCGATGACTCCACCAGACCATAATGCGCACCAAACAGTGACTTTTGGCGGATGCAATGGCCTCTCAACAATCACGTGTGGATTTTCTGAGCCCCATATACGGAAATTTTGGGTGTTCACATAGCCACCGAGCTCGAAAAGTGCCTCATCGCTGAAGAAAATTTGATGCGAAAATTAAATTCAGCATTTTGCTGCTGTTGTTCGTTCACCCAATCGACGTATGCCAGACGCATTTCATGGTCACCACGCTCTAATTTTTGTACCAGTTGGACTTTATATGGATGTAGGTGCAAGTCCAAATGCAAAATTCGCCACAATGATGTGTTTGACAAGCCCAATTGCTGAGCACGCCGTAGAATCGAAACATTCGGGTCATCCTCCACACTGGCAGCAACAGCAGCAATATTTTCGGCCGCACGCACATTACGATGATGCACAGGTTTCACAATATCCGCTACGGATCCAGTTTGTTCGAATTTACGCACTACATTAGCGATTGTGTGCTCTGTAGGCCGTCCATGACGACCAAAATCCGTCCGTTATGCTCGAAAAACATTTACCGGGTTTTCATCATTTTTATAGTATAATTTAACAAAATTAACACGATGTGCGATGCTAAAAAGAATTCATATTGTAAAATGGCAGACATTCAACTAACGATATGACGCTTCGGTTGACAGCTATGTCAAACGGTTGTCAGTGCAGAGCTGTATACTTTCGGAAGCCCGAAATGGAAAACCCTGTATATCTAGAACAGACTTCCGTCCAGGACGGTTGGGACTACACCGCATGAAATCTGGTTCAATTGAGTCACATTTGAGCCAAATGGAGATTTTTGGATGCGACGTTTATGTTTGGATACCTCCACAGAGAAACATGACGACAAGACTATGTAGATGACGTTTTCGGAAGTTATTCTCCAGAAGAAGCGGATGTGGACGATAATCTGTAATTAGATGAAGAATTTGGTGAGGAGCAACAAGATCAAAGGGAACTGATTCGAGACGACCAGCAAATTGATGGAAAATTTGCTCAGGAGGAGCCTATTTGTGAAGACCTCTTAGAAATTGACTGCAAGACATTTTGACAGATTCAACCGCGGTATCTCTCCAGTGAGATACGGTTTCACCATAGTAGCAGTAAGGTCAGGAAAAGAACCTCGAACATATACCGAAGCAGTGAGTAGTGTTGGAAGTACTGAATGGAAGGCAATGATTTCTCACCGCGAAAATGGTACTTGGGAGTTCACTCAATTACCACCCAATTGTCGTGCACTGAAAGATATTGGTTTTCAACGTTCAAGTGCAGATCAGTGTCTGTATATACGCCGCTCAACCTACAGTGAATCAAAAAATTGCCCGTACAGTTGCTGTTCTAATAAAAAATAAGCTTAAACTCATATTTAATCAATCAACAGAAATGTCATATTTATTTCGTTTTATAGTAAAACACTCCCTTATACATATGCATAATTTAAAGCATGTTAGAATTCATTTCACTTATTGAAAAACGATAAAAACAAAAAATTGTTTAAAAAAAGACGCCAAAAATTGTCCGTACATCTTGAAGAATCGTACCAAGTCGATCGGAAGTACCAAATCAATACATGGTATGGCCTCCTTTCGCAGCAATCACACTCTGTAGACGCCTTTTAATAGACAGTGCCAACTTTTGTGTTATTTCCGGGGAGATCATCTGCCATTCTTGCATCAGAACCTCCTTCAGCTGGTTCTTGTTCTGAATCTGGTGCTCACGGATATTTCGCTCCAATTGGTCCCACAAATTCTCAATCGGATTGAGATCGGGTGACTGGGGAGGATGGGGAAGTGTTGACTTGACGTTGTAGAGGAGCCATTCCTTGATAAGATGAGATGAATGTTTTGGATCATTATCTTGAACGAACTGAAAATTGGATCCATGACCCAACTTTTCCGCGCTAGCTTTCAAATGCGTCTTCAAAATGTCCAAGTAAACGAATCGATCCATAGTAAATTCAATAAACGTCAGGATTCCAGGACCACTTGCACTAAACGCACCCCATATCATAATATGACCGCCACCATGCTTGACTGTTGGTCGCAAATTTTTTGATTCCAATTCGGTATTCGGTTTACGCCACACTCTAACTTGTCCATCAGACCCAAAAATGTTAAACTTGCTCTCATCCGTGAAAATCAGGTTCTTCCAGAACTCCTCTGGTTTAACCACGTACTTCTGGGCATACTCCAGACGCTTCTTCTTATTTTTAGCTGATATGAATGGTTTCTTTCATGCAACGCATCCTTGATACCCTTTGTCATGGAGCACATTCCGTATTGTTTGAGGGTTAACCTTGATGTTGGCGTTTTGTGACAAGCTGTCAGCCAACTTAGGAGCACTCAACTTTTGATTTTGTTTGATTTCCCGCAGAAGTATGCGATGGTGACGGTCTGTGAGCTTTGGCTTGCGTGCTTTTCCAGGAGTTGTTTCCAAAGAATTAGTTCTCTTGAAGTTCTGAAGCACATATTGAACAGACGATCGTGGTCGATTCACAACATCTGCGATTTCGGACAAGCTTTTGCCTTCATTTCTCAGATCCACGATCAGTTTGCGAATCTCAACTGGGATTTTACTGTGGGAAACGGCCATTTTTCTAAAAACAAACGTAGAAATCGTATTGTAATTGAAAATAAACACCAAATTTTGAAGATTTTACCGTTTTGCAGCTGAAAACACTGGAGCGCACTTCTTTGTTACGCAACGGATGCTGTTTGTTCTGAATGACAGATTTACATTGCTTATTTTTGAACAAGTCGTAACTGTACGGACAATTTTTTGGCCCGAGCTTGAGCTTGAGCTTGAGCTTGGGTAGACTGTACAATTCGTAGTTGCTCTCCGTGATTGACCTGAACCAAACAAATTGCACAAAGAACACACAGAATGACGCTTGGGACTAGCAAATCATTCTCGTTGTGCAATTTTCGGTGATTCGAGCTTTAAATGGTCAATAACGACGCCGGCCACGTCCTTACAGTCACCAGGGGAAGGGAAGGAATGTTAGTATGATAATTGCCGCCCGAAGGCCAGAAGGGTCGCCTCTATAGCGTGGTTCCCTAGCGATTATCATGGGAGGGGGATAGTTGTTAGTAGGGAAAAGTAAGAATCAGGATTCACTGTGGTAAGTGATGTGATTATATAAACGCGAGCTATTGACCGCTCGACGAAACGAAAACTACAATCTCATGTGTCACAACACGCTGCAGAGATTTTTTTTATGTATCCTGATAAGGAAAACCTGTGAAATTATTTGGACCGGCTATATATTATATTGTTTATCGCACGTAATTTACTGTGGGGTAACCAATAGAACTCTTCAACATCAATCGGACTAGTCATCTTTCATGCTGTTATGCGGTTACAAGAGGCTATCGATGTTATACCATTGTAGCACTGTATTTCTGTATTCTCTCCATTCAGCTCCCCTGGCGGATCACACATGCACCCACCGAGTTTCCAACGTGAGCTCAGCTTCAGCTATGTGTCCGTCAGTAGCATATAATTCACGAGTTCAACAAACAACACACTCGAGAATCAACGAAATATGGACCGTTAATTGAACTCGCAAACTCCACATCACCGACAAACACACAACCAAAACCAAACTCACGTCAAAAACCCAGCGGGTATAAATGCAATCCGCGAAAGAAAAAAATAAAAACAGGAAGTGGGTTATATCTATGGTATAACCGCAAGGGTGACGTAGGACTTTCGTTGATTTAGAGATCATTTGTATGAAGTTGAATCTGAGTTCATTCTGAATGAATGAATATTTGGAGAACTTCGAAAACGAGAGCGTTAAGTTGGAGGCACAAGGTTTTATACATCCAATATTGGATACGGAAATATCCTACTGATGGGGAAGAATAATCTTCAGAAGCTATCCTGTTGATTGCGATTGATTGAAAAATCACAAAACCAAATGTATTTGGTCACAGTGTTACATGGATAGAAAACATTAAAATAAACTCTTTCATATGAATGTAATTTTAAATTCCCAGAGGAACTGGCAGATTATTTTCAGTAACGATTAGACATTTCCACATTTTCCTCGATACTGGAAGCCCATCAGTGGTTAATGCTAACTCGATAACCATCTGTTAATAGCACTTGATTGAAACATATTTGGTCACAGTGTTACATGGATAGAAAACATTCAAATAAACTCTTTCACATGAATGTATTTTTAAATTCCTAGAGGAACTGGCAGATTATTTTCCGGATCTTTCTCGATCCAAACGGAAAGAATTCCGTGCGTGTATGTGTGTGTGTAGCGGCTGCTTCGAGATCTTCCCGGGGAACCGTTTGTAGCATCACTCTCCTCCTGATGGATTCCCTTCTGGCCTAAGGTGCACAAACAGGCTCTTGGTGACACCGTTCATCCGCGCTTTCATGATAAATGAAGAGCTTCACCACAACAGCGACAACATGCTCCAATCGCTGTTCAATTAGAACTGAGTGGATTTCCGAGCGGCGCTCGCTTATATACCGATTGGTGATTTCAATAGCCTATTTTGAAAGCAAATTTAAGACTATTGAAACAAGTTTTTGGATCAGAAAGTAACAAGTATAGAACGCGTAGACATTTTATCTTTCGAATGAAGTGTTTATCATACCATTTCGTTCAGTTGTTTAGAAGCTATTAACACTCAAAATCTCGGTCTCCGGCGTAACGCTTTCGTTTTCGAAACTTTGATTTTACACCCCGGTATAGAAATGAAAGACGTAGTCCTACGTCAAAACAATACAAAACACACTATAATATAAAACCAACGACACCCACAAACAGCATCAGACTACACACTCAACGGATAACAATCCTAAATCTAAAATCACATCTTAACTCAATGCAGTTATATTAAAGAATTGCATAAGAGTATATGAAAACAAATAAAAACTTAGCTCCTCATGTCAATAAATCCTCCCATGTCGATGTCGATAACATCACCATCACACAACAAATTATTGCTGAACGCTACAAAACACACTTGAACACTATAGTATTCGTATACGTTTCGGAACGAGTTTATGAAATTTATTCCATAGACACTGACATGTTATAACGCGAAGGAGCCTTTTCTCTCTTTTGTATAGAGCATGGAGCAATGAAAACAATCGCGCTCACTTCACCCCCTTTCTTTTCAAAACACTTCGATAGCGAGGAAAACACCTAAAACTTCGTTCGATGAAATCAAACCAAACTTCACGTTTTGACTCATTTCAAAAACATTCGTTAATCCAATATAAACCGATAAGTTAAACGAACAAAATGTACCCGGCGTAAAGCAAAATAAACCGAAACACCTTTAGCGTGTCAAATGACGAATAACGAAACAAATGTGGAGCGAAGGAAAAACACATCCGCACCCGACGACAGCACGATTGGAACTCCATCTGTACGGACAATTTTTTGGCCCGAATTTTTCGACTTTTTTTAACTATATTACGATTCTATCGAGCTCAACAATTTTTTCGGTTATTTTGATGGCTGGGCAATAAAAAAGACATATTTGTTTATGAAATGAAACAGATTAACCGCTGCATAGATTATATTTTATACATACATTTTTGTGCTGCAATATTTGAGGCACTGCTGTACGGACAATTTTTTGATACAGTGTACGTACTTATTTATGTTGATGACATCGTCATTGCCTGCCAGAGCGAGAAAGAGTTCGTTTTAATAGTTGAACTCGGAGACATCAAGTTTTGTTTGGGTATTCACGTAAAATTGAAGGATGAGCACTATGTATTGTATCACGAATCAGGTACGGTGGATTACGAATTGTATTTAGAGAGTGGTAAACATTATTAAATTTGGATTAACAACATGGGCTTGCAAGAAATAAATATCAGTAGCACTTTCCAGTTGTAAAGCTGAACATGTTGCGTTGGTGAATGTCTCCAGAAACTCCAGTGGTTACGAAAACTGTACACTGATCTTGGTGTGTTGTTACTATAGCCCTTTCAGGTATACAAAGATAATTCAAGTTGCATAGCGCTTACAGAAGCTGACTGGTCTTTCCGTCGATCCAAACACATCGATAATAAGTTCTGCTGAAGCATGATGGTTAAAGATGACATTGTAACAATTCGATACTCTCCAACGGATCGGATGTAAGTCCCTGGGATCAGTCAAACTGAAGGCGTTGTGACAATTAATCGTAATTAAGTTCAGCGAAATTGAGGAGGAGTGTCGATCATAGCAGGTCGCGTTTTATAGCTAGCAACATCGCTGAAACATGTTCTTGATTTGCCAGAGTTAATAAAATATTTTTTTCAGAAGCCTTTTGAACCTCAAGCAGTTAGCACGTATTTAGCTTCTATTTCATAATCCGAGAGTCTACGCATAACTTCCACTGCTCTCACTGTAAAACAAACCTTGAAAAACAAAGCGTTATATTCAATTTCACTGGTAATTTACTTGGTTTACTCCGGGCCAGATGTCTTGTAACTGAGACACGTAAAGGGTGTGTCACATCAAATTGCATCACGGAAAAAACGCTGTAGAAATTCGCCCAGTAGACCGATCCTTTTGAAAATTTTAGATTGTAAAATAAAAACTATTAAACAACTTTTGGCATTTTCTTTTTATTCATACTTCGAGCCCAAGCCCGTATGCTCTCACCTTCCTCTTTACCCCGTCCATAAGGTTCTGTACAACGTCAGGTTGTAGTTTTTTTTGAACAGAAATCCATTTTCTTTTGAAGTCCGCCTCCGATTTGACAACTTTTGGGTTCTTCCGGAGGGCCTGCTTCATAATCGCCCAATATTTCTCTATTGGGCGAAGCTCCGGCGCGTTGGGCGGGTTCATTTCCTTTGGCACGAAGGTGACCCCGTTGGCTTCGTACCACTCCAACACGTTCTTTGAATAGTGGCACGAAGCGAGATCCGGCCAGAAGATGGTCGGGCCCTCGTGCTGCTTCAATAGTGGTAGTAAGGGCTTCTGTAGGCACTCCTTAAGGTAAACCTGCCCGTTTACCGTGCCGGTCATCACGAAGGGGGCGCTCCGCTTTCCGCAAGACCAGATCGCTTGCCACACCATGTATTTTTTGGCAAACCTAGATAGTTTCTGCTTGCGAATCTCCTCCGGAACGCTGAATTTGTCCTCTGCGGAGAAGAACAACAGGCCCGTCAGCTGACGAAAGTCCGCTTTGACGTAGGTTTCGTCGTCCATTACCAGGCAATGCGGCTTCGTCAGCATTTCGGTGTACAGCGTTCTGAACCTTGTATGTACGCAGGCCCTCCCGCTGCTTGGTCCGCTAGACGAATGAACTTGACAAATTCAGCTTATTGGCGACATCCCGGACCGAACTTCTCGGATCACGTCTAAACTGCTTAACTACGCGCTTGTGATCTTTTTCACTGACGGAGCATCCATTTTTGCCGTTCTTCACCTTCCGGTCGATGGTTAGGTTCTGGAAGTATCGTTTTAGTACTCTGCTGACCGTGGATTGGACGATTCCCAGCATCTTACCGATGTCCCGATGTGACAACTCCGGATTCTCGAAATGAGTGCACAGGATTAATTCACGACGCTCTTTTTCGTTCGACGACATTTTTCCAAATTTACGAAAAATTGACAGTGAGGCATGGCCAACGTGATCTATACACTCTTATCTGATTATAAGCGAAAGCTGAAGATATAATTCCTAAAAATTAAATTTCTACAGCGTTTTTTCCGTGATGCAATTTGATGTGACACACCCTTTAATCGAAAATGAGTTGTTCCCAGTTGGGTAATGTCAATGCAAATAGGATTTGTTTTATTGATGAAAAAATGCAGGTGCTCCGTCAAATGTTTTGCATTAAAGAGTGCTCTGTCATAAAAAAATCTGAAAATCCCTGATCTAGGGTAAAAAACACCCAGTCGATGAAGGGAGAGACATTAAACCCTTAAGGTAAACTGACCAGACGTCCCGCGTTACGCGGGACAGTCCCGCATTTCAAAGAAATGTCCCGCGTAATATTGCGTCCCGCGAAACGTCCCGCATTTGGCAAAAGAAACGAAAATGTCCCGCGATATCAATATATTTCAATATCACAATTTGATCATGTTGATTTTCTTTAATGGAAAAAAAAACTTTTATTTGGCAGAGTGTTCAAGAGCGCTTCTAATGCATCCAAAGATTAATACGTTGAGCTGGTTTCATCACACCGACAGTGGGATTTTTGTTTAAAGAGTGTCAACTGGAAGCGACAGCAACAGAATTGGAAAATGATTTTTATAAAAGTCCCCTATTGATCCGCAGGGACCAACGTGATTAAGACGAAAAATTCATCTTTGGTCCTCTAGCTCGGTCAGGGCTTAACGTTTCAAATAAGCCGAAAGAACTAGTGTATACTCGACAGGAAGAGGCAGAGTTGTTTGATGAAGTATCGTAAATGAAGCGCTGGGTGGTCTTACGGAAGATGGCCGGAACCTCAACCATGGCCGATAAAAAGATATAAGTCGACGTGTTGTTTTACCTTTTCGTGGCTTTGGTGGTCGACTGTCTCTCAATTTTAGCCATTCGTCCAAAAGTTTTCTATCGGTCGCAGCTGGGAAATGTTGGAAAGGTTGGCGGTCTTCGCGACAATGTTTATCTCCAGCCGATCCATCCTCCAGTGATCTTTTGGCATAATGGGCTGATCCCAGGTTCGGCATAAAGACCACATCACCTTCGCCACTTCCGGCAAGCACTTCATACTATATATCTCCTCGTTCATCATATGATTCGAAACAAGAGCGGCTTGGACATTCCCTTCACGTCTGTCAGAGAAGAACCTTCTTCGAGAACTTGATGTGGATGATATATTCGACGTCATCGGTTACCTGGAGAACGTGAAGTACCCGGTCCCGTGCCATTCGTTGAATTCTAGCATCAAGTACGTCTCATCTTTCATTATGAGCCAGGAAAGAAGTTTTTCACCAGCACCTCATGCTACTCCTTCTGGGTGATTGCATGCTGCTCAGATACGGCCGGTCTCGTTTGGCGCTTCAACATTGAAATGTCCATTTTGGCCAGATTCACCTTCACCGTTTGGCCGGTTGCATCGATCTCCCGGCTTAAGGAGCGGCAGGGATGATGTTGTAAATACCAGATCGGCTATATGTGGTGGACACAAAGTACCTTAGGATGTCCAACTTTTTCGCTGTAGGGTGAAGCTTGCAGTATGAAAAAATCATCAAGTTGCTTGACGTGCTGGTGCTGCAAATCAACAGCCTTGAATCATTTTAGTTGTAGGCTTAATAAACGTAAGATTCAAGGAAAATTTGTTCCATAAAATTATATTTCATCACCATCCGAAATTAGTCCATTTTTTTGAATGCATACGTTAACACTAAAATCGATGAAAAATGAATTGGAATTTTCGAGCATTCCATTCGGTAATTTGAAGAAAATTGTAGAATTTGAATCTTGCTTGCCAGGCGTAAATGCTCTGATCGAACGTGTGGTTTTCAGACGTAAACAAAATCTAAACCACCGAAAAATCACAACTGGGTGCCGATACTTAGAAAGAAATAATACAAATCAGTTTAGACTCGCTAAACTATGGTTTATGTTCACACAACGTATATATAACGTTTTGTTTTTTGTGTCCCGCGTTAGACCTCTGACCATCTGGTCACTTTACCTTAAGGGGAAATTCACAAACTTATGAACCCAAAATAGAAAAATACACCGTGGGTTCAAAATGCAATGCTAGACTCCCAAGCTAAACTACGTTGTAGTTCTTACTGTAGGGACGGAAGCATTCGGTTTTGATTCCTCACTTCGAGAAGATGCGACTTCTCGTAACACTCGTCTGCAACACCACATATTATAGTTCTCGAATCTGTGTACCTGTCTGCGAATGCCAAATCAAATGGGCGCCGTCGTACCATCTGTTATCTGGATATCGCCTCCTCTCCCCTCGATCCCCGAAAGCTCACCATTGAGGAGCTAAATAGTGTGCCAACATCCCATTGAGAATGATATGGATCATTAAGTTTCTTATAACTTTTCCAGCTCAGCGCAGTGCTGCTGCTCCTTATGCAGTCATGCATCAGTGATCTTTATGTTGCCTCTCGGCACCAAATCCTCGCAGCGTTCAATCGCCACCGTAGAAAAAAATATCGTCGAGCAACAGTCGTGGAAATTTGCAACATTGAGCTGCAAAGTAATCAACAGTTGTGATCACCTGAGCGTGGCGGATAACAGTTTCCCCAAAGGCGAGAGACCAGGGCACAAAAACAACCAAGAGCTGCACAATCGAAGCCAGATAAATGTCTATGAATAAACATTAATTGTTTCAATAAAACAATTTAAATTTTTCCTTCCTCTCTTTTGGGTTCCCGTTTTTTTTCCCTCATGGTACGTCTCATCAAGCTGGCAAACTCTCGGGATGTTCATAGCCGTGGCTTTTATCTGCATGGGCATGTTTATGAGCAAACAAACGCCCGCTCTCACAGTCCAAGACGGTCCCAGGACTGCACTGCTCGATCTGCTCAGTGTCGAAGACATCGAGTGCAATTCCAGGAAAATTCATTTGCAAATATTAAACATACATCATTAGGTGCCATCCGTTTCGGTGTGCTCGATGTCATTCGCTGGCTCCGTAGACATTCGCTAGTTCTATCTGAGATAGAAGACAAGACAAAAACGAACTGCTTTCGAGAATCGAAACGCCATGTTGTGACGGGGGATTCTGTTAACATCGGATGTTTTACATCGTTTTATCTGCTGCGAGCATCGCCTATCCGTCGCCAGCCGCTGAGATCCCCGCTGCTGGCCGCGTTGAATTCCACCGATTGGAGGAATGCTCCGTCGATCGGTGTCATTATCGTTGCTGCGTTTTACCTTGCACTTTTCACTGCGGACTTCGAAGTGACGCAGATAGATCAAGATCAAGTGGTTTCAGACTTTTACCAGTTGCAAGTTCCTCCAAGCTATATCAATGATACAAAGACGTAAACAAAGCGATGCCTCCAAATAACCATAATGCGAAAACTAATCACCGTTTCTCAGTATAAACTTTTTATGTTTTAGAGATTATCTCTTCGTATGATTCACTGTCGAAAAATATATCACCAAATACCAATGCATCTCTCTCCCAAGTACATGTGAGAAATAGCACAAGGGTCTATTATACAGGATATTCCATTTCGGGCTTCCGAAAGTATACAGCCCTGCGCTGACAATCGTTTGACATAGCTGTCAACCGAAGCGTCATATCGTTGGTTGAATGTCTGCCATTTTACAATATGGATCGTTTTAGCATCGCACAACGTGTTAGTTTTGTTAAATTATACTATAAAAATGATGAAAAACCGGCAAATGTTTTTCGAGCATTACGGACGGATTTTGGTCGTCATGGACGGCCTACAGAGCACACAATCGCTAATGTAGTGCGTTAATTCGAACAAACTGGATCCGTAGCGGATATTGTGAAACCTGTGCATCATCGTAATGTGCGTTCGGCCGAAAATATTGCTGCTGTTGCTGCCAGTGTGGAGGATGACCCGAATGTTTCGATTCTACGGCGTGCTCAGCAATTGGGCTTGTCAAACACATCATTGTGGCGAATTTTGCATTTGGACTTGCACCTACATCCATATAAAGTCCAATTGGTACAAAAATTAGAGCGTGGTGACCATGGAATGCGTCGGGCATACGTCGATTGGGTGAACGCAAAATGCTGAATTTTCGCATCAAATTTTCTTCAGCGATGAGGCACATTTCGAGCTCGGTGGCTATGTGAACACTCAAAATTTCCGTATATGGGGCTCAGCAAATTCACACGTGATTGTTGAGAGGCTATAGCATCCGCCAAAAGTCACTGTTTGGTGCGCATTATGGTCTGGTGGAGTCATCGGGCCGTATTTCTTTGGAAATGAGGACGGCGAGACGGTAACTGTGAATGGTGAGCGCTATGGCCGCATGTTAACCGATTTTTTTTTACCACAAATTGAAGATATGGATACGGATGACATGTGGTTTCAGCAGGACGGCGCCACGTGCCACACAACACAACCGAACATGGCCATATTGCGAACGAAATTTGAGGGACGCATAATTTCGCGTTTTGGATGCCAATTGGCCGTCCAGATCATGCGATTTGAACCCGCTAGACTTTTTTTTTTGTGGGGTTATGCGAAAGACCGTGTCTATGCCAACTCTCCGCAAATTCTTGAACATTTGAAAGACAACATTCGTGAAGTTATGACCGAGATACCGTCCCATATGTGCCGAAAAGTCATCGAAAATTACCTGTTCCGGATCAAGGTGTGCGAGGAAGTCCTAGGTGGACATTTGAATGATGTTGTATTTCACACATAATGGCATAAACCAAACTTCAATTTGAAATAAAAGTTTCATCGAAATTCGAATTTTAAGTGTGTTTTATTTCAATTTATTTTCGGAATTTGAAGTTGGAAAACCCTGTATGTCATGGATATAGAAGGATGCTGTGAACAATGTTAGAGTATTACTTAGAACGTTTTTACCTTTCTACACCATTGGTCTCCGAAGACTTTCTCGGATTTAATCGACCTGATTTATGAAAGGGATTGCATGGCTCTAGTTTGGATCATTTCCACTGAGGCTTATCTCTAGTTTTACCAATCAACATTTTTTCTCATCTTTATGTACGAATGCGCTCTTTTGGGTGTTAATACGAAAATACGGAAATTTAGATAATTCCCACACAGCAAGATATCGAACGTACTTTCTTTCCTTGTTTGCCACCAATTATTATGGAAGAGCCAGCAACATTCGATTGCGCTAATGAAACATGTTTTTCGATCCATACGTAGCTGCCTGTCTGTTCTTTTGGGTTCCGAATGGAACTTGAGAAGCACAAAAAAAATACGCTTTCAACGGTAGAAATCATCGAGCAATAGCAGAAGGAAATAGAACCAAGATAGCCTTTGGCATGATTCCTTTAAGTTTTCCAGCCGCACACACCCGCACAAAAGGGAACTATGAATCCTGCGGCCAACGAGTATCCTCGACTTTACAACTTTGTGGATCGGATTGCGTCCCGTTTTCTTCGCAATCGTTTAATTACTCCAATGATTGCTTACTCTCCGGCGAACACAGAGCGAGACAGACTGAAAAGTTGAACGTAATAAATTACGGCTTGGATCAGATTTGTTTGTAGATAATCGTAACTTTGTATCGGAAACAAAATGACCAGCGGCGAAATTCTACCAGACCCAAAATATTTTCTTGCCAAAAGCGAATCCGTATCGGGGTGATAAAGTTTAACGAAAAATATTTATGGATTTTTAAGATTAGAAATACTTATAGATAAAGCCAAATTAATGGGTTTTCGGATGTTAAATATCTTTTGTTAATGTGATTGCAGTAGTGTACAAATGATTAGAGCAGGCTGACAGAAAAAAATGAATTCGCTTATACTGAATCCGTCCCTATATACGAGAGATCAATTTAGCAGCAACGCCACTCTTTTTTTCTGTCAGTTTTATATTGAACTAGCTAACCCGGCAAACTTCGTCCCGCCCAAAATTTGATTATTGTTATCAATACCTTCATACATTCACATTTTCTTACTATGAGCAAATTCATGGGTCTAATCGCAGAGCTGTTCATTGATTGATCTTCTAATCGACCCCGTTTAATCGGTACATTTATTACACCCTAAAACCTCGATATGCAAAATTGGTTCCATTTGCTTGATTAACTCTCGAGCAATGCAGAAATTTGAGTTTCATTCGTATGGCAGCTTCCCCCTTAAAGTGGGGGGTGTTAGTCTAACCACCGTAAAAATATTTATTGCACCCTAAAACCTACACATGCAAAATTTGGTTCCATCTGCTTGATTAATTCTAGCGTAATGCAGAAATTTGTGTTTCATTTGTATGGCAGTCCCCTTTCGAAATGGGGGTGGAGAGTCTAACAACCATAGAAACATTTATTGCATCCTAAAACCTCAATATGCCAAATTTGGTTTCATTTGATTGATTAATTCTCGAGTAATGCAGAAATTTGTGTTTCATTTGTATGGCAGCCCCCCTTAAAGAGGGGGGTGGAGAGTCTAACCTCCATAGAAGTATTTATTGCATCCTAAAACCCCAATATGCCTAATTTGGTTTCATTTGCTTGATTAATTCTCGCGTAATGCAGAAATTTGTTTTTCATTTGTATGGCAGCCCCCCCTTAGAGATGGGGTGGAGAGTCTAACTACCATAGAAACAATTATTGTGTCCTAAAACCTCAATATGCCTAATTTGGTTTCATTTGATAGATTAATTCTCGAGTAATGCAGAAATTTGTGTTTCATTTGTATGGCAGCTCCCCCCTTAAAGAGGGAGGTGGAGAGTCTAACCACCATAGAAACATTTATTACACCCTAAAACCTCCATATGCCAAATTTCGTTTCATTTGCTTGATTAATTCCCGAGTAATGTAGAAATTTGTGTTTAATTTGTATGGCAGTAAAACCTTCCCCGGCCCCAAAAACCCCTACAAACCAATTTTCATGTTGATCAGTTCAGTTTCCGAGTCCATAAGAATCAAACAGACAGACAGAAATCCATTTTTATATATTATATATAGATACTTAAAATTATCCTATTTAAGTCAAATATTCGCCGTTTTGTTCGCCGTTTTGTTGCCATTTAGAAGGCAACTTCAATATCCCACCCTTATAAATGAGGGACGGAACACTCAGCAGGAACGCGCAACCGGAGTGAAAAATACGGACGGAGTTTTCGGCTAGCAGAATGAAACACAAACAGAATGAAAACACGTCTGATCTGTAGCGAGTGTAGTTTTATTCTGTCAGAAAAAATACAATCATGGTAACGGCAAACGGAAATGAATAAACGCACGCAAGGTGCATAGAACGAATAGTGGTGGGAACATAATATCGTTCCCTTTTACAAGGTTACATAACGAGGTGCTCATCATTCTCCATCAATAAAACCTCCCCTCCTTTTTTGAAAAAAACTCCGACAGCCAGTTTCCGCAAGCCACTTTTGAGGCCAACTTAGTATCACCAAGAGCATTTTGCATGGACCGGAAGAGATGATAATCATTTGGAGCCAGGCCCGGACTATACGGTGGGTGCAATAGGACATCCCATCCGAGCTCCCGTAGCTTCTGGCGGTTTATCAAAGATGTGTGAGGCCGAGCGTCGTCCTGGTGGAAAACAACACCATTCCTATTGATCATTTCTGGCCGCTTCTGGTCAACCGCCTGCTTCGAACGGTCAAGCTGCTCACAGTAGAGAACCGAGTTGAGGGTCTGGCCAAAGTTGAGCAGCTCATAGTGGATGATTCCCTTCCAATCCCACCAAACACACAGCAAAATCTTCCAGGCCGTCAATCCGGGTTTGGCGAAGGTTTGGACCGGCTCACCGCGCTTCGACCACAACTTTTTTCGCTTTAGGTTGTCCTACGTGATTCACTTTTCAAAAATGGGTCGAGTTCGTTCCGTTTCAGCAGTGCGTCGCAGGCGTTGATTCGGTCTACAAGTTTTTTTAGCGTCAGCTCGTGTGGTACCCATACATTCAGCTTTTTTTGGAATCCAATCTTCTGCAAATGGTTCCAAACGATTTTATGGTCTATACCCAGGTCCTGGCCAATCGAGCGAGTGCTCACGTGCCGGTCTACTTCGATGATTTCAACGATTTTATCGGTTTGGCCTACCAGTACGGGGTGTATCTTCGACAGCCACTACACCAGAACGAAATTGATTAAACCACGCTGTGCTGTGCGAATCGTTACAGTATCGGGTCCATAAACTACACAAATTTGTTCGGCCGCCTTCGTTGCAGTTTTACCTCGCAGGTAGTAAAAACCTAAAATTTGCTTGGTGGACTCCATCTTTGGCGCGCTATAATTTGAGACTGAAAAGGACAATCACAACACTGTCAAAACCACACTTGTAGCACAGATTGTCGTCTATAAATAGCCATATGACCCGATTCGATAAGTACAAAACATGATATGTTTAAGTGTTGCCATATATTGACAATATACGACATTTCGTTTTCCCTAACCTAATATATTAAAAACTGGATAAAGTGGGATAATATTTTCAAAACTGGAAGTTTGTTAGGGTCCAACTGTTCGACTGGATCGAGAATAATCCAGTTGAAACTAGAACATTGGCAACCCTGGTCCCGTATTCGTATTGAATGAGCAACTGTGAGAGCACGGATTGCTTCTGTTCGACCAATGAGAACGGAGGATTTTTGTGTAGATGTTGGTTGACATTTTTCAATTGTTCGATGGTTTTTTTTTCATAAAAATATAATTTTCTTCATTGTAATAAATGTTGTGATGTACCTAAATCGATTGATGAAAATATCTTGTAAATCCATCAGAAAATTACTGAAGAAATGATGCGGCCTTCTGATTACCCTTGAGATCACTTTTGAGTAGGGGAAACGTATAAAAAAACAGCAGTCTAGTTATGTGAGTTTGAACATTAACAAAATTTTGCTTGATTTATCCGTTTTGTCTACCCTCTGTAGCTTTTAACTCTGCTGTTCCAAATGAATCATTCAACTCGTTTCATTGTCAGTTGAATTGTAATTTTCAGTATGCAAACCCGTATTAGCTGCTCATCTATGATTCCGTAATCAATAGAACGGAAACATTTTCGAGCGATCGAAATCCCGCCGTCCCTTTGAACTTCAATTGAAACCTTCCACATCATATGAAGATATGAAGGATATAATGATGATATTCATTGAAAACGCGGGGAATTCCTGCCCGTTTCCGTTGAAAAAAATCTGAACGATTTTGCAAATTTTTAATTTCCTAATTGCAAACTCATTTGTATGGCAATTTAATGACGTCAAAAGATGCTCGTCGTTCTTTTTTTTTTACATCAACCACAGAGCACCGCCGTCATAGGGTTGAAAGCACTACTGAATGGGTCAGCAACAGCAGCAGCAGCCGTAGCGATAGGTTTGGTCGAAGGAATCAATGATGCGATGATTGGATGGATGCTGAAAAGAGAGTTTGTTTGAAGAACCCTTCAACTTATGGTGCACTTTGATCAGGCATCGAATTGCGCAAAACTCATTCGACGGGGGAAAGATCTTGCACTTTTTCGCCTTATTTTCCCCTCCAGTTAGGGCCGCTACAGCTGCCCGGAAAGAATCCTTTTTTCATGCGAGTCGATACCTACCATAGCTAGACCCCCTCGGCTTTCTTTGTAGATCGACAGCTAAATTTGCAAACTTGTACTCGCCGAAGTGGTTCGTGTTCAACTCGGGCGAGAGAAAAAGGCTTTCACGCTAATGAAACAAACACTCGACGTGATTTCATCGAATCGTAGCGGTTTTTCAATTTTAGAAATTATATTTGCTTGTTTGTGAACGTCACTCAAGTGAATGACTCGACACGTGTTGCGGAGACGTTTGGCGCACGGCGATTGATTAAAAAAGGACAAAAAGTAAGTGAGGCCTTGCCTATTCAAATCTGTACTGTATAGATTTTAGCACAATAATGTGGGGAGCAATGAGGATTTAGTAGATTACCAACATTATCATCGCCATTGTTCAAGTTTGACAGGAAGTTAAAAAACAGCGTTTTGCAAATGGTTCACTTTCCCCCGAAAAACCACAGTGAATCGAAAAAAAAATACATAAATTGAAATTAATTACACACATTCACTGTGGATAAGGAATCTGAAATGAGCAGAAAAATTACTGTTTATTGTTCCTTGCACTCATGTTGACAATTATATTGTGATTAATTGAATTGTTTTTATTCATTGCATTACGAAACGAAATGCAAATGCCACGTTGCATACACAATGATTGGAGTGGGTGGGCAAAAAATCGGTGGTTCACCAAATGCAGTGTTGTTGCGCAAATATTTGGTAGGAAATTGGCACTGTTGATTGAAAAATAATTGCACATTCAATAATGCTCGACTCCATCAGCATGTGATTCAAAAAGGCTCCCGCGAACTGCGATATTTATTTGGCTCGTCTATGTGACCGCTAGGTGTGGGAGGCCGACAAGGAACGTTTGATATTCGAAGGTTAGCAACCTGGGTTCCGAAACATGCGGTGCGCTAACAAGTTCATCGAGGGGATGTACATTATTGACTCCCCGTCCGAGGGCACTTTCATGCAACAGTACATATAGTTGTCCACCCTCACCAAACTGTCAGTCGAATGCTCATTTGATGGCGACTATTTTTCGGGCATAGAGAGCTGAATTGTTTGCACGAACCACTGACGGTAATATGAACATGTTGAAACTTTTATTTTATTTAGTCTTATCTAAACGAAAATTGAAGAAATTACGAAAATTACAGTTCTTATGATTTTTCTAACACTAAACCTTTCAACATTCCATGTATATCTATTTCTACCGATGGCAGTAAAATGACCGCTTTTGAAACAAACGAACTATTTAATTATCAGGAATTATCAGGAAATAATCTACCGTCAAAATTTTCTATAAACATATTTTTCTCGTGTGGAACAAATTGTTCATAGTTTCATAAATTTTTTTCACAATACCCAATTTGACTTGTTTTTATTTTTTTCAGAAGTTACCGGTCATTTCATGCTCCTGTTCATTATGGTATTCAGAGGGAAATTCATCCGCCCACTGAAATAAAAATTCTTGTTATGATATTCTTTCTCCAGTTGTTTGATTATATAAAACCGAAGCATTTATAGCAATTAAATAAAAATTTTTAGAAAGTCTGTCTACGAGATTTTGATTGTGTGATATATTTTCTAGCCGTTTGATCCTTCAAGGGTAAGGGTAAGGGTAAGTCCGTTGTATACTTTTACCTTTTTTTCCTATTTCCATAAATTTATACTTCCAACTTAGTAAAAGAGCTTTCTTGTTCGCTTTGCTTTTGGTAATTGTAAAATTTAAATTATTTGATTTGTAAAACTGCATTGAAAACGGGCTATTTTGTCTTTTGTTTTATTTTGCAGGTTTGGGCAATTACACTCAATCGAATAGTTCCTACTAATGTACTTATGTTTGCACTAATTTTTTGTTTTGCTTTTGTTGAGAATGGCTGTTCATAAACAATAAAATATCCAACTGGTTTGTAGCAGTTTTGGTTATTTTGTATGCCACATTTTCGATATGAGATCAAATTTGTCAGCCCACAAATGCTGGGACGCTCGTCTCTTCTATCAAAACGAATAAATCGCATAGTTTCCGAGAAAATATGCCTGTTCTTTGTTATTCGGAAGAATGCAGGACCCCATTTATTATTACATGGGCATGGAATGGTTAAATTTCTTATTCGATATGCACTAGATGCATATAAAATTACACTTAAATATCACAGAAACGTCTAAATAACTAAATCTGTAGAAGTTATTAATTTATTTATTTCACTCTTGCAGTATTGAACATGGTATGAAGCGAAGATTTTCAAAGTTAGGCATCTTGTTGTGTTATTTGAGTAAATGTCACACCCTGCGTGTGCTCTCAATGCTCTGTTCCTCATTATCTGTGTCAAATATATCATATTCTCCAGTATCGAACCGTAGCTCGCTGATATCACTTGTTTCTTCCAACTACTTCGTTTACAATCACATCTTAGGACTAAATTTTAAAATTTGTATTCAAATCATCAAAAATTAAATACAAACATTCTTACTTCTATTTTAATTTATTTATTACTGAAGTATGAACCACAAATTTTAACAACCAAGGTACAAACATTTGTATAACAGCCATTCCATGAGGTTATGCTTCAAAGAACCAAATTTTAGATCAATTTTCAGGGGCAAATTTTTAATGTTACTAGCTGACCCGGCAAACTTCGTCCCGCCCAGAATTTGTTTTTTGTTATCAATACCTTCAAACATTCACGTTTTCTTACTATGAGCAAGTTCATGGGTCCAATCGCAGAACTGTTCATTGATTGATCTTCTATTCGACTATTCGTTGAATTAACCTTTTATTATAAAATTCCTAGTATTTCTAACAAAACTCATCATTATAATATCAGATTATTTTCAGACATAATTTTCGTTCAAGATTTTTCAACCACTTGTTTTATACAGAAAATATGATAGATTAAAGACAGCCCTAAATCGGACAATTCCTTCCTCGAGTTCTGCTCTTATCAACACATCCGGCGATCCTTTTTTTTGTATAGATAGAAGAAGATATAGGAGTGCGTTTCATCACATTAAATTTCAATTCCAGTTTCGAACAAAAATCAATTTCGCTAGCGCAAACATCAAATGGTCTAACAGCACTTGTCACTATGTAATTGTAGAACATTTGTATGGCAGCCCTCCCTTTAGAGAAGAGGGAGGAGTATCTAACCACCGTAAAAACATTTATTGCATCCTAAAACCTCCTCATGCCAAATTTGGTTTCATTTGCTTGAATAATTCTCGAGTAATGTAGAAATTTGTTTTTCATTTGTATGGCAACCCCCCCCTTAAAGAGGGGGGTGGAGAGTCTAACCACCATAGAAACATTTGCTGCAGCCTAAAACTTCAATATGCCTAATTTGGTTTCATTTGCTTGATTGATTCTCGAGTAATGCAGAAATTTGTGTTTCATTTGTATGGCAGACCCCCTTAGAGAGGGGGTGGAGAGTCTAACTACCATAGAAACATTTATTGCACCCTAAAACCTCCATATGCCTAATTTGGTTTCATTTGCTTGAATAATTCTCGAGTAATGCAGAAATCTGTTTTTCATTTGTATGGCAGTCCAGTATAATTCTCAAAAAAATTTAACTCAATAATTATAATACC
The DNA here is from genome assembly GCF_029784135.1 of Toxorhynchites rutilus septentrionalis. Classification (NCBI taxonomy): domain Eukaryota; kingdom Metazoa; phylum Arthropoda; class Insecta; order Diptera; family Culicidae; genus Toxorhynchites; species Toxorhynchites rutilus. Next base: position 129,321,274 of record NC_073745.1, read on the forward strand.
TACAAAGTTCTGGTCAAAACATGGAATATGGGAAATTGCTTGAACTTTCATTAAAAAATAACCAATATTTTTTTTAAAAACGACACTGGAAAAAATTAAAAATTACAAACCTCTCAAAAAATATATATGGAAGTCCAAGTTCTTACAAACGTAAAAGGATATTTAATTTACCTTTTTTGTCGACCGGTCGTACCCGAAGCTGTTTGAGCCTTGAAGTGACGCGTGTGGAGTTAAACAAAGAATGTGCACACGCAAACGTCAACAATCAACGGTCAGACGCCAACCTCAACCTCATTGTCAACAAGCAAACATAAACGGTTACACTAGTATGCGCATATGCACACACAGATGCAAATACACAGAGTTAATCAAAAGTTTCTGTTAGAGAGCGCCGTCCGATGAGCAAGGCTTGTGTGAACCATTGATGGCAAGCGCCAGAGTGAACGTGTTAAATAATAATGAAGTGAAAACTGGGGTCGGTTTAGGAACACCTTTTGTAGATCGCGGCATGCCATGTACTACAGGTAACAGTTAAATTGAATTTATAAAGCTTTTTTTGATGAACATACCATACGCAATTATAATTGCCTTGTTTTTTAATATTTCACAATCTAAGAGAACATTGAACCAGTTTTCCATACAGGTCAAAATATGTTTTTATCTGCTTCTGAAGCAACGAAAATCTAAAATGGCGCTAAAACGCTAGAATGAAGAGAGCAAGAAAAAAGTCACCAGGTTATTATATTGTTAGCGTTGTGACACCTTCTATTTGACAATACTGACAATTCGGTAGGAAGCACCGTTCCTGTGATACAAAAAGGGAGTAGGTTCAAGACCCCCTTTCATAACCTGGACCTTTGGAAAATGGGATCTCAGAGGAGAGTGAGATGTATTCAGGACAGTAACTAACCTTAAAAATAGTATATAGTTTGCTACAATACGGTGAAATTCATATTTATCCCTTTGCGGTCGTTTGTCTGCTCTCAGCCACCACAGCAAGGAAGTTCACTAATCTTGTACTATATGCAACAATAAACCAGTTCACCCTTTTCTAAAACAATTTTAATGTCTTGTGGATTTATTCACAAATACAAACGGTACTCCTATGAATAATACATTAAGTTACACAGTATAAACAAAAGTTGTCACCCATGCTCGAGGAAATACTTAATGGAAAACACCATGTATTGTAGCAAAGAGCATTATTCTGTATGTTCAAACAGAAGGATAAAAGGCGGAAGACGCTAAACTAATTATTTTTACGATACATCTAACACCTGAACTGCATTTGGGAATTGTTTCGAAAAATATTATACGAATTGTAGCATACATTTTTATATGAAAACAACACATTAAAACACATTGTTTAGTGAATATTTATCTGAAGTTTACATAAAAATAAATAAATATTGTTCATCTTTCATAATCTCACAATTTATACATTTTCTGCATATAACTTCACAAAGTGATACATCACTGCTATACAAGTACAAATAATTCCGACCGTAAAGGGTTAATACACTTAATCGATTTTGTGACGTGACAGCACTTTGTGGAGACTGTTACTTCGCACAGAGCGTGTTGTCACTTCACAGTATACAGAAATCTACGTTCATCTTTTGTTGACAAATCACGTTCATTTGTATGTTTTGAAACGGAACTGAATATACAACATTAATGTTCAACAGTTGGAAACTGCACAAAGTGAGTTCAACCATAAGATATTCTCCAACTGATGATTCTTGTTTGAAATTTTTTCAATTTCACATTGACATCGTATATTTTTTGGAAAGCGTGTGATTCATACACGAAAATTTGAGCAAACCTGAGTGAGTCAAAACGTTGTCACGCCACGCTGGAATGGGTGACAATTGTTTAAATGACCGTTACATTACCTCATGGTTTACTAGCGGTTGATACTCTAAATCCGGTGTAAAATAAACTTAACATAGCAAATTGAATGTACCGAAAAAACATGGGATAGTATTTTTGTAGTGAAAAATTAAAATGTGAAGTGATTTCAGACTTACAGAGCAAATAACTTTATAAATACTCATATATTATCCATTATCCATGGTAGACAAAACCAGTGTACATGTGATTTTCAGGAAGAACAAAATATTAAGAGAGATATTAGTTGAAAAAAATAGTAGCTTTATAATATAGAAAAGGTCGTGCAGTGGGTGAAAAAATATTGAAAATGAAATTTATTCAGAAGCAGTCATTTGACCGCTCTGGTAGGTGTAGTGTTTAGTGTTAAACTCTCATTACATGCATTGCTATAGAAGATATTGAGGTTGGTTTTATAAAAATTGGATGAAATGTAGTACTTAAACTACTGGTGCCATCTCTTAGTCAGACAGAACCTTTTTCACCCCACCGACGTGAAGTGTTGTTGGTTTTCCTTGGTATGTACACAAAAAAGTAGTTTGATTTTCTACATGCCATAAATTCCCCTTATGCCAAACTTTGATTTCTCTTCTCGAAAATAACGGCCCCCTCAACAGTCGATCTGTTGGCAATACAATCGCCCCGATAGTAAAGTGTCCCTTGTGGCCTAATTCAATGTTTGGATAATGCCTCACGCTAATGCATATGCCGAAGCCCGGCAAGCTGTCAAAGTACTTGAAATTGATGTGTCATGTGATAGGCCTCGCTGCTTGCCTGCAGCAGCAGCAGCAGCTTTCGATTCGGTCAGCTCCTTGGGGGATTCCTTCCTAAAGCGGGATTTAACATCAAAAGAAGAACAACAAATATGCCAAATTAGCAGCCAAATAATCTCTTTTCAGTGCTGGCTCTTAGCCGTGGACCATGCTGTAGGTGGGAAAATCCGCAATATAATGGTATTTTCGTGTAGTAAATATTGCCACATGTGCCACCAGAGACACAAACAAAAAAGGGAGAAAAATTGATTGATCAATGATTAGGGTGTTGTGATATATGTATGAGAGTAGATGCCAAACAACGTTTGTCGACGGCTACCATTGCAATGAATAACGAAGTTCAAACTCAGATAGAACGACTGAAAAAATAATAATGCAACAACTAAAGGAACATACTCATGTTGCTAATTTTCCAATTTTCCTCGCTAACAGTAGTAAATCATATTTATTTTAAAACAAAACAAGCATAAACTTGACGCTACCCTGAAGTGGCAGCAGAAGCATTCCTCTTTCCGCATTGAAGTTGACCGTCTCCCACGACTAGCGACAAAGTATGTATGTACATCGTCCAGTGTGGAGCCCATTAATTTCCAGAGAGTAATTTATGGACTCGTTGGTACTGCTGACCTCACCAAAATGTGTTTAAACGGAACCACATGGAGGAGACGACACATTTTAATCATCTTTCGCCTTTCGTTTCGCATCAACTTGACAGCCTAGTTCCACAAAGCATCAGCATCATTTATCACCTGACAATAAATCATACATCTCAAGCCTAACAAAAGCCCATCCGTTCGTTCATAGAACATACCACAAGGTCTACGCACTAAGCACTCGCACTGGAATTCACACATTCCGACACTCAGCAAACCGCAGTAGGTGATACCGCACACCGAGATTAATAATAAAATAAACATTTTTTCTTTCCTTTCTTCTTACTTTACAAGCCCTCCATTAGCCAGGGGTCCAGAGAAAATGTGATCCCCTAAAGATGGAATTCCGCTGAGGTAACAAAATACGGCAAGCCGCGCTGGTCCGTAAGTTGTCGGATCGGAGACGACACTCTCCAACTAGTCAATTGTGATGAATGGTTCAAATGTCTCATCGTGTGCTTTTAATGACAATGACTTTGACTACAAGTTGCCTCAGTGGAATCACGGCCTAACGGTCTATTCCTGTTGTGTGAAGGTATCACAGTCTAGAATGTCAAATGTTTGAATGATCTGTGTTTGTAGGGTTATTTTGGGGCTTTGACACACAGCATCATCAATTCCTATCATTACGCGAATCATCATAGACTGATAACATAGTTCTACAAAAGATAATGTTATAGTTGATCGTTGTTTGTTATACACACAAGGAAACACTGAAAGGACGTCAGAAATTAACTGACAAAAGAGCCTCAATCGTTTTAATGTTATGACTCAGTTCAATACAAGCACCGCAACCATTTTTATTTTGATGGTAATACTTCGGATAACAGTGCTTATTTTCGAAATATCTATTATTATTTTTTTTGCTAATCAAAATGAGCATAGATGAAACTGGGGAAAACATTGTTGGGGAAACAGAATGTGATTTTCGGTAGTTTCCGTTCTTGTTTGACACTTTTTGGGATTATGAATAAATTCTCGCTGAATTTTCACGAAAATAAATAAAAAAAAAACAACTGACGAGTAGTAATGTCCGTGATTCATATTCTACAAGTACCATATAATGTAAGTAAACTACAGTAATCGTTCGCTAAGTGGTCCTGGTTTAACTGGTCCGCTTTTAAATTGGGCGAACGTTAACCGGTCCTTGGATCAGTTGAAAAGCAGAATTTCGTAAACAATCGAAATGAAAGATTTGTTGTGAGGCATTCGCAGGCATTCGAATGTAATTTGAAATGTTATGAAAATTGACATTATTTTCGCATGACAAAAACATTGATGAAATTACAGAAAAATAATTTCCTCAAATTATACTTCATACCTGTTGTCGCACTCAATGCGAAACTACCATTGGAATCCTTTTGTTTATCCTATTTCATGATCAACACGAATCAAACAATTCATTGAAGTTCCCCTCGATTATATTTGTCGTTTAGCATGCCGGACCAGTTAAAACGCGAATGTCAGTTCTGTTTTCAACGGAAGAACACAGATTTTTTAATGCTGGAAAATACCACTTTTCCTCTAGGCAAAAAAAAGTTCAATTTTTCACATTTTTTTTATAATGATGAAAAATGATGAAAAATACTATTTTGAATTTTTATAGTATAAGCCGTTTGATATCTTGAACAACAATGAGTTGAACTATAATATTTTTCGAAAAACGGGATTTGAAGCAGTATGTGGATGTTCTGTGCGATTTTATTGTCTGTGCACGAAAAAGTAGTAGACCCATTCCAGCGTGACGTGACAACGGTTTGACTCACTAAAAACAGGTTCTTTATCGTTTTCATGTATAAATCACTCGATTTCCAAATGGTAAACGATTTTGAAGTGAAATTGAGAAAATTTCCTACAAGAATCTTTAGTTGGAGAATATTTTGAAGTTGAATTCGCTTGTTGCCAGTCCAATACATTTGTGACGTCTTTTTGCGGGTTCCGCATAACGCTGACAATTTGATAACATGGTGACTTTTTTTTGGCTCTCTTCATTCTGGCGTCTAAGCGCCATTTTACGTTTTTATTCCTTCAAGAACAGAGAAGAAATATATTCGACCTGTGCGCAAAATTAGTTCTGTGTTTTTTTAGATTGTGAAACATTGCGAAGCAAGGCAAATTCAATTGTTTATGGTATGTTCATCAAAATAAGCTATATAGATTGAATCTACCTGTTACTTGTAATACACGGTATGTTTTTATTTCGGTAAAGTCGGGGTGGTCTTAAACCGACCTTCAGTTTTTATATCGTGATTGTTTAACACGTTCACTCTGGCGCTTGCCATCAATGGCTAACACAATCCTGGTTCATCGAGTGGCGCTCACTACAGAGTAAATGTATTTGATTTTGCTATCAAAAACTTTTGATAAACTCTTTGTATGCATTCGCGCACATACCTGTGCAAGGCCGTTTATGTTTGGGTGTTGAAGATGACTTTGACTTTGACGTTGACGTTGGCTTTGATCGTTGATGTTTGCGTGTGCATTTGGGTGCGCACTTTCTTTGTATAACTCCACACACGTCGCTCTAAGGCTAAGTTGTTTCCACTCAAACATAATCTCCCTCTCACTTAAGTCCTATCTCTCACTATCAAATATATATATTTTTTTATTCCTCTTCGCGCACCCATGGATATATGCCAACATTACCATTCACGATCGTATTATGGGATTTCATACCATTCCCAGTCTTTTTTATCCGTTTTTAACGAACCGGAAGTCACCATCCTCGATTCCAAAATGGCATCGGAATACGATATTCGATTTCCGCGGGTGAGCACATATCGTATGAGTTTTCCATATTTTTTCAGCATTCGATACTACCATCAGTAAACCGGAAGTTGAAATAAGATTATATCTTATATTATGGAATGTACGTTCATATATTGTTGACAAAACATAGGAGAAAGATCATTTGTATGTTTTGAAACGGAACTGTAATTAATTAATTAATTATTAATGTTCAACAGTCCGAAACAGCAAAAAGACAGGTGTTGCCACGCCACAAAAGTATTCGACTGACAACAAGCCAATCTAACTATAAAATATTCTCCAACTGATGATTCTTGTTGGAAATTTTCTTAATTTTACTATAACATCGTTTAATTTTGTGTGCTTTATTCATGAAAACGCAAAAAAAAGTGTTTGTAGTGAGTCGAAATGTTGTTACGTTACACTGGAATGGATAGTATACTTTGCGTGACGTGACAACGACTAGTTGAGACAGTTGATACTCCTCTATTTGTTGACTGATCTTAACCATATTTTGTGGGTTATTTACCCTCATTGTTTGCTCAGAGAAACCCAAGTATAAAAATGTTTGGACCTATGTTCATATGATAAACTAAAAAAATGCTCTATTTTTGTGACGTGACAACGCTTCAAAATACCTGTTTTTCAAATGCTTGTATCTCATAAATTACAAAATGAAACCCAGGTCTACCCACGGCTCTTCAAACAAGTATTTAATCACCCATTCAATGGTATATAGACATTGAAGTTTGGTTAAGCATGTGCAGCTATATCTCAAGAAACATAAAAATAGTGAAAACCTAAAATATTTTGAATACAATAATGTAGTTTTTTAAACTCTCCTCTCTCAAAGATTGGTGCATAAAAATTAAATTTGTTACAAAAAAATTATGATATAACTGGTGCTTATTCAAATAATGTTTTCAATTTTCTCCTAAAACTTGATTTGAAATTTGGTTCTCTGGTGCATAACCTCATGAAATGGGTCATTACACCCAGGTTTTTTTTTGCGCGGTTTTTTTACGCGGATTTTCTAATAAACACAGTTTTTTTCTACGCGGATTTTCAAATCAACGCGGTTTTTGAAGTAGAACTACGTCTTTCATCAAGGGTGCCAGATCAGAAAACAGGTCACGTTTTTATGAAATAAAGTTAACGTTAATAACTATTTTTGCCGCGAACGGATTTTGGCGATTTAGATACTATACGAATCAGAAATTCCCTAAGATTTGTTTAATATGCTATACATTCGAATCCCCTGGTTTGTAAATGGTTAAAATTCCCATACATTTGTTCTGTCCATTTGTGTACTTTCCCGAACAGAGCAGTCAATGACGAGCAACGAAGGGGAAATCGTAGTATTTAAAGTCTCCGTGAACAAAGGAAAAAAAGAAGAATGAAGGAGAACACTTGCCTAGAGTATAAACAGTGGATCTCGCTGAGGCAAACTTTCATTCGGCATCGGACTGTTGAGCAATCCAGTTCACTTTGCTTTCGCTGCGCTTCGATCTAAGATTGGACCCCACCAGTGGTAATCCAACTTGGATATCGTCGTGTGGTTTTTTCAGTTCGTTTTTCACGTTATTCGTATCGTGTGTTTTTCTTTCCGCGTCATATATTAGACGCTTCGCGTAATCTGTGATGAGCAAGAAGAAGAGGAAGGCAGGTTCGAGCCCTGCAAAAAACGAACGCATTGCCAGGGGCAATAAAATTTCGAAGCAAACATCACCTAATGATGCCCGCGATGTTGGTGCAGTGAAAAGCGCTCGCACTGAACCGAGCCTTCGCGAGTGTGACACCGTATCGAACAACAGCGAAGTAGGCGACTTCGGCGCGTCGATCGAAAATATGAACGCCGTTACCCAGGCAGCAACCAAAATCAAGCTCCCCCCGCTGGTGGTGAAGGCGGTCACTCTTGACAAACTCATCAGCGAATTCGCATCGATGGGTGTTACAGCAGAGTACAAGCTGTATGGCATAATTCAGCCTTTTTTCAAGCAGAGCTTCGTTGGTGCCTTTGACTTGGATCAATGCATTAAATTGACGTTATGGCGAAACAGGCGTTAAGGTTGTGCGCCAAAAAAATAATTGGGGAATACTAGGTCTTGAATGTCGTACTGGAATGTTATAAGTTATTCGGGTTCGCGTGACAGTCGCAAAACTGCCTTCAACTAGGATTGCATTTGCGCTAATCTTGATCTTAATGAAGCAATGCTACTGTTACGGGTTACGCGGTACCCGCGTAAAAAAAAGACCAGTGCAATATCACATCTCCTCCTCAGCTCTGATTTTTCTCTTATGTTCCCTCAGAGCATATTACATATTATATTACGCATATTACGATAATTAGTGCTTTTAACGGAGCTTAGCGCTTATGAAGGAAATTAGTGCCGCACCTTATCACGATTCTTACGTGGATCTTGTGGATCTTGGATCTTAGGTGTTAGGTAACGGGTAGTTCACCGGGCTTGTTACGCCACAATTATTTGTGAAACCTAAAATTGTTTTTTTATGTGTTTCCATAGTTTATAAGTCCAATTTTGTATTGTTATAACTGGTTCTGTTGTTGTTGTTAAATGTAAAAAAATTGCTATAAAAAAATAGTGCAACCTACTAACCCACACTTTAGAGGAGTAAATCACTGGGGAGCATCGAGTGACAGCGATATATCCGGAAAGTTTAGACCAACAAGAAAGAGGAAATAGAGAGAGAGAGAGAGAGAGAGAGAGAGAGAGAGAGAGAGAGAGAGAGAAAGGAAAAAGGAAGGAGCAGCACCGATTTTGGAAGGTACAAGGTACGTGACATCCTCCTCTCTCTATCTCTTGTCAGCGAGGTGAGCAACGGGCCCGAACGAGTGACATCCGGCGCCGCAACGGTACTAACCCCACGTTTTTTTGAAAATAAAATAATATATAAAAATTTAACCCCCTCTGCGATCTACCTATCAATCTGTCCCAGAAGTAGTGCGCATTGAAAAAGCCGAATTTAGGTTTCCGTTCGAGAAGTTGAAGGGTTGAAGAGTCCTCTCGAGGTCGGTGGCCGACCCTGAGATTTTATTATAAAAAAGAGGTGAGCTAAGCTGGGCAGGTTTCGCGGTGTAAGTCACGAGAAACTTACAGGCTGTACAATTGGGTGGGGTTTTTACGGGCATCGATTCTTGAATGAATTTCCCTGTCTACTTAGCTCTGGACGGTACAACATTGGTACTGCACATGCAGTAGAGTGTACAAATCACAAGGGAATCTTCTAGCAACAGCAGATGATCTTATTCGTGAGGAAAACCGAACTATAGCTACCAGTAGTCAACGAAATTGCAGGAAAACACTCAACAAGTTTTGAACCATGTTCAAATTTAATACGACCGCAAATGGTTTAATAAGGGTTAATAATACACTTCGGGTTTTACCGCAAAGTTTGAACTCTCATGCCCATCTGCAGAATTTATTTTCCAGCGTAACCCAAATCAAGAGCATTCGTATCATATGCTTATAAAAATCCCAGGCGTAACGAATTAATTAAACATTTGTCACCTGAAGAACAAAATCCACGCACGATAATGGAGAATTATATTAACGCCATCATCAGTCGATTCGATCCGGATGTGCGACATTCCGACGGACGTTTTCGTGTGGTTAGTCTGGTCAGCATTTGAATGCGATTCAATTCAATCTACGGCGTTGGTGGTTTGTATTGGAAGAATGAGGTGAGTTAGTTAGAGGTGTGATTTTTGGGTTTCTCTTGCGCGAATCTTCTTCCATTATGAACAAACGGTGAACAGAGAGAAGGCGGTTTATTTATTTGCGCAGTTATTTTTCTGCAATCATCGCGGACAGGCTTTGGACAGCAGTTGTTACTCACTCCCACAGAATTGTTGGTCCCAGATAAGCGTCTAAAAGTTAAACGGAAATGTTCTAATATCATGCGTAATTCAATTGTCATGTTTTTCAATCAAGTTTAGTACACATTTTTCAAAAGTAACTTTAATGAGTAGAACTCATTCAAGAGTAGCATAATTGAATTTCTGATTCAAACTCGAAGTGAGCTGGACGATCACTTCAAAAGAATTTGCGAGAATCTAGTTCTGGAGAAATAAAAAACGAGAAAGTTTCAAGTTGGGCAATAAATAATAATTTAACGAGCTGTGTTACTTTTTTCAGCGCTGACGTCTGTATGCTTCCCGCGGACTAGGATGGGGGAATCGAAGCGCCTCAATACGGCAAAATTAATCTTCTCAAAGCCATCCGCGATGACAATAGGCTGCAATTGAGCGAGGCGTAATAAGTCGAGATGCGGCTGATATTGGAGGAGTTATATTGATTACCTTCGGAGAAGACAGAATACCAATTTGATATGAGGGAGAGCGGCCGCTTAATTGGAAAGCAAGTTGACATAATCAGAATTGATGGTCTCTTGTCAGTTTGCGCAAAATGTGAATATTTATAGGCTCAATTTGTGCTGTGCATTGGAGAAAACAATAAATTTGCGAATGATTGGCGTTTTTTTCATAAACATAGACGTGTTTTTTCTTCCATTTGTTTTTTTCTTATCATACACAGTATTGGCTTGTTCTCATGTTTCTGATTATGCGAGTCGAATCATCTAATGCACTGTAATTGCCCAACACATTTTGACGTATTTGTGTTGAGCGTAATACAAGATAATTAGGAATATTCCTTCGTTTCATTTTTCAAAGTATCTGATTACCCATTGGATATGCACATCAGTTGTTTCACGACATGAACGGAACTGTAAAATGCAGAAAAGATTTCCGTGGGAACAGTTAGTTAATTGAGTGGCTTAGAATGTAAGGGGTGTAAGTGCTTTAATCGATTTCTCTTCATCAACTTTTTCTCTAGTTAATAAAAAAGTTAAAATCGTTCCAATTCAAGTTTGCTATAGAATCCGATAGATGAGGCTCTGACATTGTGAAATACAGCCGGGAATGAGTTTTCGGCTTTGTTATGATCAATAGAGAGAGTCGATTTAGAGAATTCGATGATGTCACTTACACCCCTTTCATTTTGAGCCCCTCAATTGTCTTTTCGAACGAAAAATCTGGATTCCACCTTTTCTTCGAAACTTCTTCCTATAAAAACAATCGTTTCTAATACACAATTAACAAATAAGTGAAATAACAAAAATGTATAGTAACAAATACAAACGTTAGTTGAAAACTGGCTATTTTCAGTAAATTGATTTCGATTACCAACAGTATTTATATTGAGCACATATGAGTCAGATTGAGAACAAAAAAAAAAGCATTGATAAATCTTGTATTCAATTTGAAGTGTTCCTGATAGCCATATTATAGCGCTTATCCCAATTATGAATTAATGCAGCTTATAGCATTTAAAATTCAATTATATCACTTCCTCTTACTGCTCGATTTATGCGATACGGTAATTATACTCAAGACGCTGGATTTGGGGAATGATACTTCAACGGCTAAGAAGATAATTCTCTCATTCACAATGCTCTTTCAGGATTTGTTTCGCTCAAATACTTAACGCCGAAAGCCACTTTAATCGCATCAGGATACCGCAAATCGCTAGAATTCCTCCTTTATCTGGCAGTTGCCTTTGTACTCTGTGTTTATTTATTTGCATCTGTATCATCTCCCTTCATCAAAAGCAGTTTCGCACCATCTGACAGCAGCAGGTTCAGCCACTGACCCGATAACAAATCAATCACGTGCCGCAGGAGCAACCATGTGTACGATAATGTTCAATCCTGTGTCTATGTTGCGCGGAGCAGAATAAAGGGGAGATCGAATCAGTAAATATTTAAATTAAATTCCTCGTCCTTGCAAGGGTCTCCTCTGTCGCAAGTAAATATTAATCTCCATATGATGTACTTTTTCGATAAGGATTTTTTTAAATACTGTTGAAAACTTCAAAAGCCATACTAAGAATTAAAAAAAAACTATCATCCCGTTTTACCGCGAATCATAATACATTCAGCCCCATTAATCAGCGAATGGAAAGTTCCCCTTCGGCCACTGTTCGAGGACAAAAGTGAAGCATGGAGTCTTTTCGTGGCATTATCGCGCGGTCCGATTGGATTCGGTGCGATGAGCAGATAAAACACAAAACCAGGCAGTGAGTGGCTGTCTCACGCTGCTTGGCGACTTCTCTCGCCCGAAAGATCGGTGCTTCTGGTCTATATGCAGTTTTCCAATGGTATCTTATGTTTTCTCACAACAATCTGCTTCATTATCAAATTCCAGCGCGTTGAAATTGCCGCAACAAGCCGGCGAACCGGGCGATGATATCCTCTGCGAAGCCGTTAATAACATTAATAAAAATTCATATATCGAGACATATTCTCGGTACAATAACGCCGAGAACATGCTCCGGAGACATTCCTTATTAGTGATAAATATTTCTTCCTCTGAAACGACTGTGGATGTTATCATCTCGATGGGATTTCGCATCCGATATCAGTTTTGTATGCATTGCAGTGCAGTGCCAGTATTTCAATTTAAAACAATATCCGTCGGCAGACTTTGAATGGGATGGGAAGAAATGCATTTATGAGAAAATGAGACGGTTGTTGATGAGATTTTGTGTATTCCGGAACCATTACCAACAAAATGAAGCAAATAGTAAAATATTATTGGAAGTTAAAGACACGGCTGCATTGATGAAATTTGATGATTAACTCTATAGTAAAAAATGTTGGTGGACCTAAAAAGCAGCCAGTGCGAGGTTTTGTGGCTTGATAAGCATCGGGAGTCACAGTGAATTCGGTAGATTTAAATAGCTCTGCCGTCATTATGACGACAAAGAGTAGTGGTGGAACCTTACCACCAGATACAGTGGTAGACATTCGTTTAGCCGCACCCTATTTTTCCTCAATATTTTTAAAAATAAGTCAATTCTTTGTACAGTTTTGCTCATAAAAGACGATTATTGTTTATTTTCATCGAATTCGTTCTAAAAAAAGTATAAATTCACTTTTTGTTTTATCTGTAATTCAAATATGTGGAATCAGGGTGGACATTCGTTTAGCCGCATCCTAAAATTTCAATAAAAGAAAATTTGTGCGGAAAATTTCGAGTCCAATCGGTAGCTAATATTTAGCTAATATTTAGTATGTTCGGATCACTTCGAAAACTCGATTTGGCATCGAGTCAGACAGCTTTTAAAGTGTTGTCATATTGATTATAGCCCAACATTCCTGAATTACTGCCTTGAGACTGGAAATGTTGTCAAATTGTCATCCGTTTGCATAGACCATCTCGGCCAAGATTCTCCATAGGTTCTCTATGGGATTACAATCGACTGCCAGCAGGTCATTCAAGAAGCGGAATGTCCTTCTCGGCAAACCATGCCTTCGATTGCTTGGAAACGTGGATCTATGCATAATCCTGCTGAAAAAACGACATCCTCGGTAGCGTTATTTTCAATATGGCCAATCAAAACGTCCTCCAGTAATTGAAAATACTTTTCGGAGTTCATTCGGGTGAAAATGAAACAAATGAGAAGCTTGCTGTGATAGGAAACGGCTCCCCACACTGTCAAACTTCCGCCCCCAAAGTTTCGCTTCGATCTCACGACACGCCGTCCAAATTGAACTTTTTTCACCGGAAAATACAACATTTCTCCATTCTAGTTTCCATTCCATGTATTGCCGGGCGAAAATGAGATGGTTCTGCTTATGGGTGGCGGTCAGTTTCGGCTTCCCTTGAGGTTTCTTCCACATGATGTTTGGTGACTCATTCAAGATGCGCGCAATATGCCTGTTTGTTACAGGAACAACCGATTCTGCCTTCATGTATGAGCAGGACATCGTTTCCTGGTAGCTTCGTGTCTTATTCGACCTTTAGGACGCAAATTTACTTCGGTTTTCCCATTTGTTGGTCGTTATATCCCATATTTCTGGCATTATTTAAAGAAATTCCGTACCACTTTCTCAGATAGACATATTTTTGTTACGATCGAGCATTTAGAAAACTTTTGTTAACTGGATATCTTTATTATTTTCCGCCCATTTTCCGTCAATAGAATACCTTTTGCCATTCCTTTAAATTCTACGTAAATCACTAATCTGATCAGCTTCTTACGTTGCACATCTAATATTTATCTTGAAAATTGAACATTCCCAAGTATTTTTTCAAAAAACACAGATAAAGGCTTGGTGATTATGCGAAAACTCGATTTTTACGCCCTGCGGCTAAACGTATGTCTCGGGAAAAAACGACGTTTGTATGTTTATATCCACCGATGCCGCCTTGTGTGTGTGTGTGATTGTGACGCACGTCCTTTCAATAAAAGTGACTTAAATATACTATCACTACAGCAAATAAGTATCCCGATAAAAAGAACATTTCTAGTTGTTTTGTAAGTGTTTCAAGTTTTTTTCAAGTGCGACTAAACGAATGTCTATCACTGTATCAACAAAAAACGAAGAGAAATTTAATTACACCAGTACTGTTCCAAGATGGATGGACACTAACAAAAATGTCGGATTTACCAGGACGAGAAAGAAGCCAAAAACTTCAGATTGTTTAGAAGCTCTCATTCGATGAAGCATGCAAAACCGTGAAATGTGGTAACACCATCTACGCAGGAGTAGCGCAACAGAGACATACTCAAAACAAGGCTCAAGAAACTTTGCTAATTTGACATAAAAGTTAATATGCTTTTTTGTTATGAAAGTGAAAAAGAAACCCAAAATGAAAATCAAATGGAACAACCAGAAGAACATACTGTTTACATAACAAAGAAACGGAACTAAAAAAAACACAACAGACAACGGATAACAACCACCTAAGAAAGTTATTACAAAAGAACTTGTAAAAACCCCACCAAAAAAGATAAAAACAAACAGAGAACAAATACACTGCTTTGAACATCTATAGAACCACTAATTTTTTCTGAGTTTCCAGAGATATGTTAGAAGTCGGTTGGATTTAAGTATATAGTGTTACTTATTATTGTGTTCAGGCGCGAAACATTAAAAAAAAAACTAAAATTCCAGTGTTTCATAACTATAGAGCCAGATGGAAAAACTCTCACTCCTTTAGAAAATTAACGTCAATTTCAATATCAATTTTAATTTTGGATACGACCAAGCTGCGCCATGTTGTAGTGTGTATCTTATTTTACGCAGAAGATACTGCTCGTTTAAGTTCTTCAAATCACTCATACTGCTTGTAAGCTGCATCTACTATTCGTCCGATCACTCCTCATATGTTCCTGACATGGTTTTGATCTGGTAAACAAGCTGACCAGTCCTGAATCTGAAGCCCCTATTTACTAACTCATACCATGATCTTCCAGATTTTATAAATTGATAACAAATTACTCAATTATCAAGATGTTTTTAGGTCAAACTAGGTCAAAGTGGTAATTTGAATATTCAAACTAGTTATCAGTTGGATACTGAAAACCGCCATTTAGCCGGACAGGACTGGTCTGCAGAAAATATTCTCAGCCCATCCTTGAAATTGCTTTCCATCACATCTCAAGAGGTCATCCCTAGGTCTGCCATATGCGAAACCAAACAGGAAAATTGGACTTACCTATCCCTTGTTTTTCTTTCACCCCGATGTCTCCTTAATATCTCGGGCAAAGGATCGATTTAAAGAACACACTAATCAGGATCATCCAGATATATGTATACTAGGTGCCAATGAATGTATGGGAAAAAATCGACTCTAGAATTTCAAAAAGTCACTCCATACAAAATGTTCACTACCTCAAAAAAAACCTATGTCAAATATCTGCTCAATAGGACATAGAGGAGAGTTGCACAAAGCGGTCAAAGTTTGAAAATGCTTTCTCATTACAGGTAAACTTCGATATAACGTACATTTCACTTTCCAAAATGTATGTTGTATCGAAGCACAAACAAATAATTCAGCTCATATCATTTTATTTTGTTGGTGTTTGAGTAAGATTAGTAAATAATGATGATAAAATACAACTACAACGTAAATCAACCTTTCTTATGATGTTTCCCTCAATATTGTTGATTGAGGATGAATAGATGAAATGACCGCTTGCACCTTTATTCTTCAGTAGGGGAAAAGGGGGGAATTTGGACCACCTAAGCAAATCGCCTAATATTTCCAAACCAATACGGTCTAAATGAAAAATGTCCCATTGTATACTGAGTTACACTTGTTTTCTCTCAATAAATAATGTTTAATCATTATATAAAGCTTCAATCTACCAAATATATCATACAATAAAAGAGATGATTTTTGGACATTCAAATTTGATGCGGGGTGATTTGGACCACAGTGTGTTTCATCGAAAAAAACATACTTATGTTTATGTAAAGTATTTTGGAATAACGTTACAATCAGTAACAATGTTTTGGGATCGATACCAGATGTCTTGGTCAGATTTCAGACCAGAAAAGTTGGATTGACACCATCTCGAATTCTGCATGAATCTTTTCACTGTTGGTCGAGCATTTTCAAACACTTTTGATGCTTGGTCAAAGAAAATCCGTTCTCGATGGCCTGCGTTGCTCTTTCAAGCTCCTTCTTCTTTCAACGTTGTCTGTACATCATCTTCTTGTAATTCAGCGGCATCTGGAATAAATTAAACCAAAGAAAAGTCTCAAACCTATAGGACCAATTCACCCCACAGAAACGTGTCCATGTCACCCCACACAACACGCAAAAATTAAAATGCAATTAATTTCATTTATTGTTATCAAACTTACAGTTTCGCTACATCAAATTGTTCCTCTTCTGTAGGCGAACAGAAGTTTACTGCACAATACACGAGCAGTTTGTTAAATCAGCGGGAAAAACCTTAGAACCACGATCTTAAAACTCACATTTTTTGACGCTCAAAGTACTTGATGTATTTATGCTACCGTTTCCCTCTACTTGTGAAGTTTTACTAAAGTTTTTTTACTTTAGGTACATATGGTTCAACAATAGAAATACAATCTATAATGTCAACAAATGACATTATAGAAAATCCAAGTTGAGCCGTAATTTTTGAGATAAAGGGGTGGTCCAAATCACCCCATATGATCAAATCTCCCCGTGTTACCCTACAAGTATTCAAAACAAATTTCAGAACATGTAATGCAAATTTCATATGAAAGTCCTAGTTACGGGCTATGGTTTCAGACATGAGGATAGAATCAGCATATTCGCAATGCACAATACACAGGTAGATTGTTTTTGTGGAATTTTCAATGCACTAATTAAAATCCAGGGATCTATGCCCAGGCCTCCAAGTGATCTTCATGAACTTGTAAGAATGACAGGATATTCAATTTATCGTTCATGGAACTCTCAGTACTTATTCTATTTTTTGTTTCCAACAATATTATTGATTTTCTGCCCCGTATTTTCTTAATTTTTCGATTCTCCTCTTTTTAATATGTTTAGTTTTTTTTTAAATTTTCCTCATTTAATCGATTTTCAGACAATCAGAATTTTCTGTTTTTTTTAGAATTTTACTATTTTCCAACAATCATGCAGTTTTTTTCTCTATTTTATTATTTCGTTTATTTTATTTATTCTCTTAGTTTTCGTTTTCAATAATTGTAAAATTTTTGCTTACAAAAAAGAAAAAAATTAAAATCAGATGTACACGCCAGATTGAAAAACCAGAACCAGCGGATTATTTTGACCGTTGACTTTGACCGATTACAAACATCTACAATCAATTTTCAAAGAATGATATGTTGCTACATATTACTTTTTATATTCAATTCATAAAACGAATATCATTCATTTTGATTCCTCTATTAAGAAATATGTGGTGAATTTCATTGCCGTAAACATGTTTCGAAAAAAAAAGAACGTTGGGAATGTTCGGTTTCCCCTGTCCTGGGAATGTTTCATCAGCGGTAATTTTTTATTAGTTTTGGTTCGCAGATTGTTCACAGTGCTTTTATTGCAACTTCTGCTATGCCGTTTGACACCGCGCTGCTTTATTTCGGACCGTGTTTTCATCCTCCGAATTTAGGACCAATTTAACAAGTCTAAATGTTCCTCATCTGGAGCAATCCACGGTTGTAAAACACAATTTTTGGCAGCGCTTTTCAGCGCGACTACGCAGCATTCAATTAAAACCCGCAACAGCATCGGGAAAGTGTAAGCCGATGTTGCCACTCGACAGAAGTGCCGATTTAATTGTTGCTTTCATTAGGGGGGCATAAAAAAGTTTTATGCTTTAACAATTAGTTTTATTTCTCGCTATCGTTTCGTTTTTATTGCATGTCTGCAATAGCAATTTAGATGTCGGATTATCATAAATTACGGTCCAGAATATTTTGATGCAGCACGAGAGATTGCAGATCTCCCAAAAAAAAAAAACAAAAGATGCGCAAACTAGATGAACCAGTTTATTTGAACTTTCTATCGCTCGCTTTTAGGGTTTCCACAAATTGAATGTTTTATTCATTTGGCGGCAGCTTGAACCTCGGAGATACACAGTTTTATCACTCTTGTAGTACATGTTGCCCGAGCGGCGTAATTATCAGCGGCTTCGTGTGGCGTTGTTCCGCGCCGTAAATTTTCTAAGCTTCTTTCATTTCGAGAACTCATCATCACAGACGGGTGTGAAGCAACTACATGCTTCGAAGTACTACTTATAAATTAAACTCGCTGTCAGCCACCCACCATCTCGGAACAAAGGGATTAAAAAGTTTTACATGTTTGGTTTCCTAATCACAATAGACTACAATCTGTCTTCGTATCCTTTCTCGGGAAGTGTGCTTCTCTGGAAGCCTGTGCTTCCGGTGCACTGCAGGCAATCAAGTCGTCTAAGAAGCTTCTATCATCGTTCTCCTTCTTGCTCTACAAGGCAAGGACAAACTTTCGATAATGCATGGCTTTTCGAATATCTTGCGTATGAGCGTTGAATAAAGCCGTATTCAATGCGCTGTCAACACAAGGCGGCAAGTTGATCGTACGGCGTTTGTTCGAATTTCGCTAATCCTCGTGCAGCTGCAATTAACACGATAAGCTTAGTCTGTCGTTAGTTTCCTGGTACGGATCAGCATCCAACTCGATGCAGATGAAGACGACACAAGCCATTGTTGTGGCAAGTCGGAACGAAATCTCTTTCTTCGGACATTTTTTATGCCGCTTGGCAGTTCATTTATCTTAAAAGTCCAGACAACATCGTAATTTTATTATCGTCATCACTCCAGGCAGAAGGCGCAAACATAAATTTAATATGTTTGCCATTATCTGTTGCAATGTGCCCGCTCGAAGCCGATTTGAGTGGTGCTTCGGGTGCCTGGGGAACAGATTGTCTAACCTTCAGAGGCATGTGTTCTCCCGGAGACGGTACATTCTTTGTTCGTTTTGCACCTACTAGAAGCAGTCATATTTAACAGTTGTTTGGGTATTGTCAGATTTTATATTAGTCTTCATTCTAGGATATAAACTGCATGATTGAAATTTACAACCACTACAAAGTGAAATCGGGTGTCTGTTTATGAGTTTAAATAATAGTACGGAATAATCGAATTTTGTATTTTGGAAGCACTGTAAGTGACGTTCGTGCTAGGGTTTTTTTATTCCATTTATTTATTTTAGGCTTATTAGCATTCTAGCTGTAACAGAGCCGAATTTCAATCGTGTACATATCACATGTTTATCGTATCTATAATTAGCACATTACAAAGTTGACATTTTTCGGCGTAAGAATATTCCCTTCTATACCATTGCATATGGCACATTCACACAGTGGCCATTTAGGCGTTAATTAAGATTAAGAGTATTCCTTCTGTTCTCCCATTATCCAGTCAGATCACCGGACAGCGGAGACAGTTGATATGATCATTGTTGAGTTACTAATAGAACAGCAGCCCGATGTGTCTTGCAGAGCAGAGCAGTTGTATGGATGCGTCGATCTTATTTCGACCGTGGATCGATCTCCATCGCTGATGATAGTTGCGTGGACGTTATTATTCTGTAACAACACAAAGATGGTCAATGAGGGCCCTGAGTTTTGAACTCACGATCGATCGCTTACTAAGTGAACGCGCAACCAATGTGGCTACGAAGACCCGTGCCAGGGCCAACTATAATTTTCAAAAATCAGCAAGAATGAAAATAAAAATCAGGAAGAAACCAGAAAAGCTCATATTGGGTTGTCCGAAAAGCTCGTGACGATTTTTGGGAAAATAAAAGCATCTTTTTCATAAACAGACATACATTTATTCAATTTTATATGCACAGTTTTGTTCCACAATCTTTCACCCTCTATCACGGAATTTAAAATATGTATCCTCCAAAAATATATACAGTGTCGAATAAAACATTAAGACCACTGCTCAAGCAAAAAAAGAAAGAGACAAAACTTCGAGAAAAAGTAATCCAATTCAGTGGTTCAATCCATTTATAATAATTTATTTGCATTGTTCGAAGAAAATTTGTAACATCAGTAGTCAAAACAGAAGTCATTCATTAAACAATGCGTTCTAAGCATACTTAACAACTAAAATGACGCGACAAAAATTAGGACCGGTTTTATTTATGGTAAATAATTTATGGTATGGTAATTTATGGTAAAAAAATAAAAACAAGTAAATTCATACCGTAAAAAGCTTTTAGGGTTAGTAATAGGTCATGTAACCTTTGTTAAGCATCACTTCACGCACCCGATTCCACCAACTCCTGGCATAGGTGACCGGGATGGCGCACCCACAAGCATGGAACCTATCCTATAGTTGCTGCTTATTCTTCGACTTCTCCGTGTACACCGACCTTTTCACGATCTCCCATAGTCTCTACATAGGTTTCAGATCCAGTGACTGCGCTGGCCACTCCATGGCGTCGACTTTGTTATTCCGAAAAACCTTTTTGACGGTTTTGGTGGTGTGCTTCGGATCGATATCCTGCAAGAACTGCCATTTCAAGAGCGTCTTCCATTCGGCGTGTGGCAGCATAACATCCCTTAGAATTTAGGCGTAGAGGTACTGATCAATCCACCCTGTACAGCCTGTCAACTCCGTACCAAGAAAAGCATCCCCACACTATAATGTTCCCTTCGTAATGCTTGCTTGTCTTCGTGTTATACTGAGGCTTGTAAGCGCAGCCTATTAGGCGATGGACCCAAGTTTTTCCGTCCGAGTCGATGAGGTTTACCTTCCACATCCATCCAACCACAGCCGACCCGACATATCCAATCGAAGTGGTCTTTCGCGAACTTCAGTTGTGCCTTCAGATGTTCCGGCGTCAGCATCGGGACTTTCCGGGTGCTTTTACCACCTAGCCCATGCTCCACCAGCCACCGCTGAACTGTCCGGGAACTCATAGACAAGTTCATTTCGTTCCGGATCTTTTTCGAGGCCTGGAACGGATGTTTCAGGAGCCTTCAAGGCTCGCTTTATGACCGAGTCATCCTTCGCGGTAGAACTACGTCTTTCATTAAGGGTGTCAAATCAGAAAACAGGTCACGTTTTTATGAAATAGAGTTAACGTTAATAACTATTTTTGCCGCGAACGGATTTTGACGATTTACATACTAAATGAATCGGAAATTCCGTAAGATTTGTTTAATATGCCATACATTAGAATCCCCTTGTTAGTAAATGGTTAAAATTCATGAACACTTTAAGTGTTTCTATTTTCCCATACATTTGTTCTGTCCATTTGAGTGCTTTCCCGAACAGAGCTATCAATAACGAGCAACTTATCGACGACCAACGGAGGGGAAATCGTAGGATTTAAAGTCTCCGTGAACAAAGGAAAAGAAGAAGAATGAAGGGGAATACTTGCCTAGAGTATAAACAGTGGATCTCGAAAACTTTCATTCGGCATTCTTTGTGTGAACACCGACTGGACAACATCGTTGCTGGACGAGCTGGACGGCGAGGGATCGAGTGCCTTTCTCAAGGCATGAGGGTGGAGGTGGTAGCGCTGGAGTAGAGTAGAGTAGAGTTTTCAAAGGGCCTTTCTCAAGGCTAGAGACGAATGAACTGCAAAAGTTTAAAGTCTCTATAATACAATACCTTTCTTCCTTCCTTTCATTCGGCATCGGACTGTTGAGTAATCCAGTTCACTTTGCTTTCGCTGCGCTTCGATCTAACATTGGACCCCGCCAGTGGTAATCCAACTTGGAAATCGTCGTTTGATTTTTCTGTTCGTTTTTCGCGTTATTCGTATCGTGTGTTCTTCTTTCCGCGTCATAAATTGGACGCTTCGCGTAGTGTGCGATGAGCAAGAAGAAGAGGAAGGCAGGCTCGAGCCCTGCAAAAAACGAACGCATTGTCAGGGGCAATAAAATTTCGAGGTAAGCGTCATCTAATGATGCACGCGGTGTTGGTGCAGTGAAAAGCGCTCGCACTCAACCGAGCCTTCGCGAATGTGACACCGCACCGAACAACAGCGAAGTAGGCGATTTCGGCGCGTCGGTCGAAAATGTAAACGCCCAGGCAGCAACCAAAATCAAGCTCCCCCCGCTGGTGGTGAAAGCGGTCGCTCTTGACAAACTCATCAGCGAATTCGCATCGATGGGTGTTATTGCAGAGTATAAGCTGTGCGGCATAATTCGGTCTTTTTCCAAGCAGTTAACATTGTTTATTTTCCGTCTTCATAAGGGCTTCGTTTGTGCCTTTGAGAATGCATCAATGCATTAAACTGACGTTATGGCGAAGCAGACGTTAAGGTTGTGCACCAAAAAATTATTTGGGAATACTAAGCATCTTGAATATCTTAATGGAATGTTTTAAGTTATTTGGGTTCGCGTGCCAGTCGCAAAACTACCTTCAACTAGGAATGCATTTGCGCTAATATTGATCATAATGAAGCATTGCTACTGTTTTCGAGGTTGTTATTAACAAAAAGAGTTTATTTCTCTTGTTTCGTCATCAAGAAAGTAAATGTTCTGGAATTTTGTATGTGATTAGGTTTTGCTTGCCAGTAGCAAAACTTCCTCCACTAAGGGAGACAGCTGCACTTATCTCGAGCATGAGAAAGTAATTTGCATTGATTTTATTTATTGTATTTGTTTTTTTATAGTTTACATGGTCTCGGGACCAAGGGCGATGTATTTTTTATATTTTTCCTTGAAAGCTGAAGATTTTTTATAACATATCCAAAAACCAGAGATGTGTTTTTTACGTTTTTGAGTGATAATTTTTCAATGTTAACCATTGGTCTGGAAAATCATTTTTCTCCTTTTTTCCAAAAATGACATTTTTCCAAAAAATCATAACTTTTGAACTACTGGACTGATTCGGATATCCGACATAAATCAATGAGCTGTTTTTTTTTTAGATAATATTACACTTACGAAAAAATGAATGAATTCTAGTCGTAAGATCTAATTTAGTCGCATAGAAGTATTGGAAGATGATTAAAAACATGTTAACTTTGAAAAATCATAACACAAAAATGAATTAAAACACATCTCTGATTTTTGGATATGTTATGTAAAAAAGAAAAGCTTTCAAGCTTTCAAGAAAAATTATAAAAAAATATAGCGCCTTTGGTCCCGAGACCATGTAAACTATAAAATGCAAAGTTGAAGGGAAGGTCTTATTAGCTTATTAGCGGACGCCGTACAAAGCGTTTTGTGAAAAAATCCGTTTTTAATGTAAACATGAAAATTTGAAAACCTTTATATCGGTTTGGCATGGAATGGTTGAGTAGCAATATTACATATCCTTTCAATTACAGGCGAACCTTTTTTGTGCGAGGGATAGGGAACAAAAAATTGCACAAACTACAATACGTACAAAACATCACCAGAAGCTTTAAAAAATCGTGTTCGCAACACAAAAAAACGTTTTTTTTGTGCGGTGGATGAGACCGCATGAAAAAAGCTCTCCCAAAAAAAAATAGCTCGAATCCACATCGTTCTCGTTCGATTTCCTTATATACGGCTTTATATGCGTAGAAAATATGGCATATATGTATATCACCTCTAGTTTTGCATATATATGCCAGTTATCATCCAAATGTGTCTTGGATGTATGTTTATCGCCTCCAATCATGGCTATTCATACGATTCAATGCTTGCTGGGTTGCGACGATCAGGAAATCAACTCTTTCAATAATTCAATAACTTACTTCAAACAAACATGTCAAACGTCAAAACAAACAAAACAAACCACAAGATTGTTAATTGACAGACACAATACGTATGTACGGCGATATAATGTATATCAAACATCGAGAAATAACTGAAAGGACGAAAAAATCGTCAAATATGTTTCTTTTCATATCCCTCATAAAAAAAATCGCACAAGAATAGAAAATCACACCAACAAAGTTTACCTGTATATTCATCAATATTTTATACATATAAAATCTTCAAAATATGAATCTGTCATCCGTGAAGTAAGATTTTGCAGTGAGTGGAAAAAGATCTCGTAACACTAAGGACTGAGACAGAAAAAATGCATAAATTTTAACAACTGTAACTCCCAAACCAATAACACTATTACAAAAAGCTAAACAAAATTGAATAGGAAAATTAATTTCTGTTTAAACTGATATACAGTGGAATCCGTTTATAATGACACCAATGAGAATTGACAAATGCGTCATAATAAGCGAACGTCATACAAAGCGTTTTGTGAAAAAAAATCGGTCATTATTAATTAAAAATGGATCATAACAGGTGACATTCCACTGTAAATGAAGTCATCATATTAGTCTTTTTAACATATAATTTTATATGAAACAAATTTCGTTGTGTAGTTACGTCATAATAAGCGGTAGATCAATATAAACGGAGTCATAATAAACGAATTCTACTGTAGTAATATAATTTACATTTTATTTTTAGCAGAACTCTTCTATCTTCAATTGTATGCTTTCCCTTCGGGACTTTACTGTGATTTCGGATACCTTTCTGACTGCGATGTTCCATTTACTAAGAAATTCTGCAATGTTTTCGGTTCGTCTCGTCATTGACTTCATGTTTTTAAAATGAAAGTTCAATATCTTCCAATCGGAAGACGCTCAGGAGAGTTTCCTTATTTAGTAATTATTAGACCATTTCGCCATTTCAGTATCGTTGATTTATTTTTTAGATAAACGAAAAATGACTTTTGTTCCTAAATGGGTACTTTTTGTGTATGACATAAAAAATCCACTTCATGATTTATTTAAAAAATAATAAAACAATTAAAAACTAAAGATTAATAGTCAATATGATCCCCCATGGCCTCAATAACCAACTGACAACACATACTCTCCACGAGGTTCCGGAGATGTTGGGGGTCCAGCTCGTTCCAAGCCTTTTTCAACGCAGCAAGATAGTTTTGCTTGTTCGTAAATTTGTTGTTTTTGACCTTGTTGTCCAAAATCGCTTATAAATTCCAATAGGATTCAAGTCGGGGCTTTCAGATGGACACACCATTGGTTCGATCCGGTTCGGAAGAATGTTTAATTTTCTTCGCAGTATGCTTCGCATTATATTGCTGGGAAGTGCAGTTATCCCTCAACTTTATTTGCAGCATGGATTCTTCTAGGTTCTGTAGATGTAACCATCGGCAGTCATAATACCGTTGACCTGCGCTAAGTTTCTCACCCCAGCACACGAGTAGCAGCCCCACATCATAATGCTTTCACCACCGTGCTTCATATTCGGTTATATCTACCGGTCCTGGAGGCTCTCGTCGCTCTTCCGCCACACTCGAAGTCGCATTTTCTTGTTAAACATGTTAATCTTGTTAAACAGTTCGAAAGAGAACTCGTCAGACCAAAAACCGAATTTCAAAAACTACAGCGGTTTGTTGACATGGTCCCTCACAACCCATTTTCAGGAAGTTTCCACAGCGTCAAAAACATGTCACTACGCACGACAAGTTGAATAAACTGTTACGAAATTATGTTTGTGTCAGATGTAAACAACCAGCTGTCAAAAGCTGAGACGAGACATGACAATAGGGGGCCGATTCCGGACCACTTTTTCTGTCAAACTCGGACCACTTGCAACTCGCCTTCTGATTGGCTAATGAGTAAAATAATTAACAAAGATAAATATACAAATATGGGATTTCCAACATTTTCACAGTGTTGTCAAATATATTCAAAATTGAATAATTGTTGCATTCACATTTCAATTTAGCGATAATTTCAATAATGGATTTTTTTTGTATATTTTCGTTTCTATTACGTCCGGTGTTCAGTTCCCGAAAAGAAGGAAACATTGCATCGGAATTTCCATCCTACATCTTTTCGGGATTCTTTTGCCATCTAGCATAGCATAATAGCAGCGACCTAACAGAGAAGAGCATTCAATTATTTTCCAACCGTAAAGCAGTTAGCAATATAATTATAATCTAATAACAAACAACAACCAAGGCAGCAGAAAAGTATTTAAAATCATATTGGAACTTGAATAAACCATACATACCTACAGAAAAAAACCTGAATAAACGCTATGTTATTATTTGGGAATGTATAATTTTATCAATATTTCAGTACTGTTAGTATTTGAACGATATCAAAGTTAAATTATAAGGCCTTATTTCCGTATACACTCCACGGTAAAAGCGAATTGAAGTTTATCCGCGATGACAGAGATACGGTATCGATATCTGGAAACGAAATAAGCTTTTAACAAGTCTTACTACTCGGCCCGAAGGCACTTTTAAATTGTTAAAACCTGAATGAAAATTTTTACTTGGCGTTATTTATTTACTTGAAGAACGTCTTTCTTACCCTAACTTGACCTGTTTTCTATACACTTTCCGATATTCTCACTAAAACTACTCATTATAATATAAAATTATCTTCAGATACAATTTTTGTGCGAGATTATTTTACCAAATGAAGAAAGCAAAGTTTCCCATTCACAATCAACACTAATATGATACGGAGAAGTTAATTTTCATTCATAATTTCTATTTGAAGAGTGTTCATTCTACCTGAAAACCCATCTTTTTCTCTAACTCGTAAAACGAAATTTAATGGCGTGTCGTCCATTCCGTTTTCATCTTGAAGTGTAAACGGTAAGGCCCGTAATCTCTTGATAAATAAAATGAACTTTGAATTTAATTCATATATTTCAACATATCATACTCCTACTATCAAATCTACGTTTTCTAGTTTTCTTTATCTCTTCACATTTGATTTTTTGGATACCAAAATAACAGGAAAATACTTATTGTTTAAAATATGTGATATTCGGTTGGAAGATTAATACAAAAAAAAAATGCAACTCAGAAAATACATGATACGAAGAACACATGTTTTTCATGGGAAAATAATCTTCCGAAATTTTATAACATTTAGCAACCTTCACATCTCGCTTCCCTGTTATCTAGCACTTGGTCGAAGAAAATGCAGAAAGAAGAGTAAGAAGCCAGTTGTCACGTCTTGTCTTACGTCAAAAGCGAGGGATGCATCCAATGTCCTCGAAAAAAGGTAATGAAGAAGGTGATTTTTCGAGCGACATAGCGTGCGCTGCCATACTATTTCTCAAATAGTGACATCAGTCGTTATGTTTATATTCGATTGTCTACCACATCCATGTGAATGAAAATGCTATTTTCAGTATGTGTTTTATCAAAGAAAAACATACATTTTATTGAAGTTCCCGCTGATTATGATTGTAATGTGACAGCATGCAGTGGATATTTGTGAAATTACGTTGTAAAATACGAATAAAAGTGATATCTCAGTACAATATTTTCACTCCCCCACGGCCATAGAAACGAACAAACTTTCATTAGTTTTACCATACCATATTGATATTAAAGGGTGTGTCACATCAAATTGCATCACGGAAAAAACGCTGTAGAAATTCGCCCAGTAGACCGATCCTTTTGAAAATTTTAGACAGTAAAATAAAAACTATTAAACAATTTTTGGCATTTTCTTTTTATTCATACTTCGAGCCCAAGCCCGTATGCTCGCACCTTCCTCTTTACCCCGTCCATAAGGTTCTGTACAACGTCAGGTTGTAGTTTTTTGACGTAGGACTACGTCTTTCATTTCTATACCGGGGTGTAAAATCAAAGTTTCGAAACCGAAAGCGTTACGCCGGAGACCGAGATTTTGAGCGTTAATAGCTCCTAAACAACTGAACGAAATGGTATGGTAAACACTTCATTCGAAAGATAAAATGTCTACGCGTTATATACTTGTTACTTTTTGATCCAAAAACTTGTTTCAATAGCCTTAAAATTGTTCTCAAAACAGGCTATTGAAGTCACCAATCGGTATATAAGCGAACGCCGCTCGGAAATCCACTCAGTTCTAATTGAACAGCGATTGGAGCATGTTGTCGCTGTTGTGGTGAAGCTCTTCATTTATCATGAAAGCGCGGATGAACGGTGTCACCAAGAGCCTGTTTGTGCACCTTAGGCCAGAAGGGAATCCATCAGGAGGAGAGTGATGCCACAAACGGTTCCCCGGGAAGACATCGCTACACACACACATACACGCGCGGAATTCTTTCTGTTTGGATGCCATTCAGCATCGAGAAAGTTCCGGAAAGATCTAATCACTTCTGGAATATAATCTGCCAGTTCCTCTGGGATTTTAAAAATACATTCATGTGAAAGAGTTTATTTTAATGTTTTCTAACCAAATAACACAGCGACCAAATACATTTGATTTTGTAATTTTTCAACTAAGTGTAATTATCAGGAAAGCTTCTGAAGATTATTCTTCCCCATCAGTAGGATATTTCCGTATCCAATATTGTATGCCCACGCAATCGATTACTGCTCAGTCGCCGAAAGTTTCGAGCTCAGAGAGTTCATCGCCGTCTAGTTTGCCTTCCAAATTGCCATCGTAAACCACACCTTCTGTCGATTCAATCACACACAAAAAACATACTTAAGCGATATTATGGTGGTGAGACGCATTCATTTTTCGTGAGGACATCGACAAGACGACATCGTTGCCTAACGTGCTGGAGGAGGTGGACGGCTAAGGATCGACACATACGTGTATGTGATTCAGCATCGAGAAAGTTCCGGAAAGATCTAATCATTGCTGGGAAATAATCTGCCAGTTCCTCTGGGAATTTAAAAATACATTCATGTGAAAGAGTTTATTTTAATGTTTTCTATCCATGTAACACTGACCAAATATTTTTCAATAAAGTGCTATTAACAGGTGGTTATCGAGTTAGTATTAACTACTGGTAGGCTTCCAGTATCGAGGAAAATGTGGAAATATCTAATCGTTGCTGGAAAATAATCTGCCAGTTCCTCTTGGAATTGAAAATTATATTCAAGCAAAAGAGTTTATTTCAATGTTTTCTATCCATAAAATATCCATATAATACCTTTGGTTTTGTGATTTGTCAATCAAGTGCAGTTAGCAGGAAAGCTTTTGAAGACTATTCTTCAGAACAAGGTTTTTCGTATCCTATATTGGATGCATAAAACCTTGTGCCTCCACCGTAACGCTCTCGTTTTCGAAGTCCCCCAAATATTCATTTATTCATTTATTCAGAATGGATTTAGATTCAACTTCAAACAAATGATCTCTAAATCAACGATAGTCCTACGTCACCCTTGCGGTTATACCATAGATATAACCCACTTCCTGTTTTTTTGAACAGAAATCCATTTTCTCTTGAAGTCCGCCTCCGATTTGACAACTTTTGGGTTCTTCCGGAGGGCCTGCTTCATAATCGCCCAATATTTCTCTATTGGGCGAAGCTCCGGCGCGTTGGGCGGGTTCATTTCCTTTGGCACGAAGGTGACCCCGTTGGCTTCGTACCACTCCAACACGTCCTTTGAATAGTGGCACGAAGCGAGATCCGGCCAGAAGATGGTCGGGCCCTCGTGCTGCTTCAATAGTGGTAGTAAGCGCTTCTGTAGGCTCTACTTAAGGTAAACTTGCCCGTTTACCGTGCCGGTTATCACGAAGGGGGCGCTCCGCTTTCCGCAAGAGCAGATCGCTTGCCACTCCATGTACTTTTTGGCAAACTTGGATAGTTTCTGCTTGCGAATCTCCTCCGGAACGCTGAATTTGTCCTCTGCGGAGAAGAACAACAGGCCCTGCAGCTGACGAAAGTTTGACGTAGGTTTCGTCGTCCATTACCAGACAATGCGGCTTTGTCAGCATTTCGGTGTACAGCTTCCGGGCTCGCGTCTTCCCCACCATGTTTTGCCTTTCGTCGCGGTTAGGAGCCTTCTGAACCTTGTATGTACGCAGGCCCTCCCGCTGCTTGGTCCGCTGGACGAATGAACTTGACAAATTCAGCTTATTGGCGACATCCCGGACCGAACTTCTCGGATCACGTCTAAACTGCTTAACTACGCGCTTGTTAACTTTTTCACTGACGGAGCATCCATTTTTGCCGTTCTTCACCTTCCGGTCGATGGTTAGGTTCTCGAAGTATGGTTTTAGTACTCTGCTGACCGTGGATTGGACGATTCCCAGCATCTTACCGATGTCCCGATGTGACAACTCCGGATTCTCGAAATGAGTGCACAGGATTAATTCACGACGCTCTTTTTCGTTCGACGACATTTTTCCAAATTTACGAAAAATTGACAGTGAAGCATGGCCAATGTGATCTATACACTCTTATCTGATTATAAGCGAAAGCTGAAGATATAATTCCTAAAAATTAAATTTCTACAGCGTTTTTTCCGTGATGCAATTTGATGTGACACACCCTTTACTACGGCTCTCAGTGTCGCTGTGTTCAATTAAGCAGCATTTTACCGGAATTGTTAATGATTCCGAGGACTAAGAATACGACTGCTCTCTGGACCTTTTTGCCATATAAATAATGGAAATAAGTAACAATACAATTGCCATCTGTTACAAAACAAACCGTTGCAAGATTTCATGAGAAATTGAGCTCAAATCATCATGAAACCGTGAGTATTTTGAACATTGTTTGGTTTGTTCCATATACATTTCATAGATAACGCAAATAATTACGACACGAAATTTTGCATGCGAATGCAAGTATACTTTGCCTACTGCTTCACCTCGATATGTAGCTCATAGGGATGCATCAATGAAGAAAACACGGTAAAACAAATTTACGCAAGTGGTTTTTATGCCGTACCCAAAAAGTAACAAAAGTATTTTTTGTTTTTCTAGAAAATAAACCAACGATACTAAAATAGCAAAATGATCTACTACTTACCTGCTTTTCATATTTGATATTTCATATACCGAAAAGTTTTAAAAAAAAGTCACAGGAGGGTTGTATCCAAGACACGACCGCATAGTTGACGTAGGATTCCGTTAGGCTATCTGCTGCATGCTGATTTTGGATAAATTGTAAAACTCTTCGATAATGATTTGGGTCCGTTTCACAATTTTACGCTTACAGTTCTGCTAAAAGTTTCAAAATACATGATCGGTCATTGATATGAAATTTCACGAAGCAACCAACATAAAAGTTCCAAATTTTAATTTTATTTATATTCCATCTAGCATAAGTTCTATTCAGCTCATTGAAACATCATTCTTCAAACTACTCATCGAAAGATTCTTATTGGAACGAAAATAACAAAAAAAAAAACACTCGTTCATCGCTCCCAACTTATCCGCCAGCACGTATGCAATCAGCAATGCCCACGCTAGTTACAATGAGCACTATCCATTTGTGCGCGTCGTTAGTTAAACTATCGATCACGAGGGTATTTACATGCTGATTTCCCCCAGACACCTTGGATTTGAAATCTCTGTTAGGGAATACATGTCGGTGAGAATAAAAGCTCCCCCTACTTTCATGTATCTGCGATGCCGATTTCCCCCAGGCAGCTTGGTTTTGATGTCTCTGTTAGGGACCCGCCGCATGTGTCGTCAATTTCGACCTATCAGACGTGGGTATTTCCGTTAGGATAGGGGTTGAGATTTTTCAATTGTTCGATAGTTAGTTTCATGACATATATTGTTTTAGTCAATGTAAAAAATTGTTATGGAGTGCCGAAATTGAATGACGCAAAAATCTCATCAATCCATCATAAAATGACAATAAGCATTTTTTTTTTATCCCATTTATTTATTTAAGGCTCATTAGCATTTTAGCTGTAACAGAGCCGAATTTTAATCGTGTACATGTCACATGGTTATCATATCTATAATTATTACATTACACAGTTGCCATTCGCCAGTATTCCTTCTATACCATTGCATATGGTACATTCACACAGTAGCCATTTAGGCGTAAGGGTATTCTTTCTGTTCTTCCATTATCCAGTTGGACCACCGGACAGCGGAGACAGTTGTTTGATCATTGTTGAGTTATTTATAGAACAGTAGCCCGATGTGTCTGGCAGAGCAGAGCAGTTGTATGGATGAATCGATCTTATTTCGACCGTGGATCGATCTCCATCGCTGATGATTGTTGCGTGGATGTAGCTATTCTGTAACAACACAAAGATGGTCAATGAGGGCCCTGAGTTTCGAACTCACGATCGATCGCTTACTAAGCGAACGCGCAACCAATGTGGCTACGGAGACCCCCAATAAGCATTTGAAATTGGACAATTTTCACGGTGCGCTCGATTTTCGATTTTCAATTTGTACCCCAATATGTTCCCGAAAGATGTAATCCTACGTCAACATACAATATTGGAACACATTGTATATTTCTTAGGGATAACTTTCATTTTAGACAGCGCCAGTGGTTGTGTGGTCAGCGTAACAGCCTCACAATCCGATCGGCCTGGGTTCAATCCCAGTTGGCGATCTGGTTGGGATTTTCTGAGGCGAAAAATCTCTGGTTACGTCTTCCTTCGGAGGGGAAGTAAAAGAAGTTGGCCCGGCTCATGAGTTGTTGAGTCTGATAGGTAGGAACAGGTGGAGTCGCCAGAATTGAGTGTATGTCAGGATATCAAGAAACGTGCCAAAAGGTTTGGGAAATTCTGAAAAACGAAAAGGTTGGCATCTTGGATTCACGCAAAGCATCAACATCTATTAATTAGTTTCCAGGAAGCGAGAAGTTGGTTCCTCGCTTAATATTATTTTTGATCTTTCATTTGTATGCCTTTCTTTGTAAAATAGTAAAAACAGCAATAAATTTAATTCGCAAATGAACATTTGTAAAAGACTCCGAAACACCAGCAGATTGCGGAGTAAATGCGCCAACATTTAAAAAAAATAACTATTACAATAATAAAAGCTATGGTTGATTCTATCATGCTCGTTATCTGTATGATTTATGCGGTTGCTTTACGGCGTTCGTTTCTGGCCGCTTGGTCACTTGGTCAGGAATTCAACATAACGCCATTAGAAGCGAACGAATGCATATTTATAAGGATTAGGCGCTTTGGAAACGGGAACAATCTTCGAAACTATTATTCTTACAGGTCAGGATTAAACTTTATGCCGTGGTGTTGGCTCTAATGAACCGAAATAAATCATTACAAATTTAGTTTTCGGACAAACAATGGGAGAGATTCCACTGCGTCTTAAATCAAATGCCTAATTTCGTAATCTTCTTTGGTGGCGCACGGTGATATTCGGTTGTGGGATATCCTGCGCTGGCGAAGACGCCTCTCACCCGGTATAACACATTGTTGTTTTCACCAAGTTGTTTTCTACCTTCGCCATAAGCTTATCATTTCCCGGTAATTTATTAACCTCATGATACGGCAAACATTGGCGGTTTGACGCTGAGCGATGGTTCGAGATGCCGTAGGTGAGGTGATGCTAGGTGCCGTAGTGGATTTCATTGATACATGCTGTGATGGGTAGACGACAACATCCAAAATGAGCAAAATAAAGAAGATATAATGGTTTTTGAGGCGATGATGGGCTCGACGGAAGACTGACATATTGGGCTAATAATGGAGCCGTAACGGAGCGTGGGCGAGGAAATGCTATCGGATTAAGTTGATAGACGCAAACTTTATCTTCTGTTAAAGTTCGATTAAATTAGAAGAACCATTATCGGAAGACTGTTATAGCCCAACTTATTCGAGACATCTTTGTAGGATAATTTTTTTTCTATCTTTAAATATAATAGAGCGCTTTTTTCTAAGTTGCATTAGGATGACCATGCTAAAAAAGGAATTTTTGCTTTAATTTTTATATTTCAAATTCTACATGCAAACTTTCTTCAAAGGACTGTTGCAGCTTACTGATGCAAACATTTTGCGATGCAGAACTTGTCAATATCTCAACTCCACTAAAAGTTATTGATATTTCTTCTCAAAAAATACGCTTTCCCAATTTGTTTGTCATTCTTTCTGGGGAAAACATAAACAAAGTTTATTGGCGGCATTTGAAGGAGCATATTTCACTCTACATAATGTGTGATTTTCAAAACTTTGTTATTTTTTGTGTTTGAGTAAAGTAACATAAACATGAGTGCTCTATCATATGTAAAAACTTTGTCAAAGACAGTTTTTGTCTAGAGAATAACTGTTGAGCTCTAAATGTTAATTTCCACTTAAATGCACCTCCTGAACCATTGTGCAATGACTCATGTTATATTGGTTTAGTCGCCAAGGCCTTAATCATCGTTAGTTATAATAAATTGTGGTTACAGTGGTTTCCAATAACATCAAACCCTAGCAAGGTTTTCCCGTCCAGATTTATACAACCTTTACGTGAAGAAATTTGTGCTAAAAAATTGGGTATGTCATCTTCTGACATAACATGGAATTTCTTGTTCGGCTTTAAGATGCGTTTTAACGCTTCCGTGAGCGATGCGATATGTATTACTCGGAATGATGAAGCAAAATCTGGGCAAAATGGTCAATATGTCATCAAGACGATCCAAAAAATGAAAAAATATAAATGAAAGGTTATAAGTAACTGTAAAAAGGAGTGGAATGGAATCGATTGTAAAATTGGAGCATTTCGATATGAAACGACGAACTTTAAGTTCTTTGATGTTAATTTCATGTCAACTTATCTTTATCACTCGGTCGTTTTGACGTAAGACTACGTCTTTCCTTTCTATACTGAGGTGTAAGTTCAATGTTGTGATAATGACAGCGTTACGCCGGAAAAATAATATATTGAGCATTACTACCTCCTATTTAACTGAACGAAATGGTAACCACTTCTTTCAAAAGATAAAATGTCGACGCGTTATATGCTTGTTAATTATAAATCCAAAAACTTGATCAATAGCTTTAAAATTGCCTTCAAAACAGGCTATCGAATGCCCGGATGCCCGACTATTGTTTTAACTCGTTGAGCCCCGGCCAAAATAGGGGACCGACAGTAAGCTTTTCGTCTGTCCCACGTCGGTCCCAACGAATCGATAGTGAACTTTTCTAAATATCTATTTGTAGCTTAGGGGGGTCTCAGTAGCCACATTGATTGCGCGTTCGCTTAGTAAGCGATCGATCGTGAGTTCAAAACTCAGGGCCCTCATTGACCATCTTTGTGTTGTTACAGAATAACTACCTCCACGCAACAATCATCAGCGATGGAGATATATCGATCCACGGTCGAAATAAGATCCATTCATCCATACAACTGCTCTGCTCTGCAAGAAACATCGGGCTGCTGTTCTACAAATAACTCAACAATGATCTCCGCTGTCCGGCCTAACTGGATAATGGAAGAACAGATAGAAAACTCTTACGCCTAAATGGCTACTGTGTAAATGTGTACCATATGCAATGGTATAGAAGGGAATACTCTAACGCCGAAAAGTGGCAAATGTGTAATGTGCTAATTATAGATATGATGAATATGTGACATGTACACGATTAAAATTCGGCTCTGTTATAGTTAAAATGCTAATGAGCCTAAAATAAACAAAAGGGATAAATAAAAAAAAATGTAGCTTGGTTGTTGTCGTTTCCAATGCCGACACTCTTCGAACGAAAATTCCACTGTCGGTCCGGTGAGATTGCTACAACAAAGACGTAAAATTCAGTGTCAGTCCCCAGGGACCGACGCGGGGTTTAACGTGTTAACTACAGATGCTATAAATTTCTTCGAACGATTTATTATAAATGGATTGAAGCACTGGATTGGATTATTTTTTCTCAGAGTTTTGTCAAGTTTTTTTTTTGCTTGAGCAGTGGTTTTAATGTTTGGTCCGAAGATAACGAACTTGGATCTTTACAAGTAGGATTTCCTCTAGAAGCTTATTTCGCAGTTCATCCGATTTCACGATCAATCCGTGATGTTTTCCCCAGCTCTTGTAACTACAGCAATGATGCACAAAAATGATATGAAGAAAACGGGATTCAGTTTGTTCCGAAAGACCACAACCCATCCAATTGTCCCCAGTTTAGGTCAAATTGAAGATAATGGGCAATTATAAATAGAAGCTGGCACCATTTTTGACGTAAGACTACGTCTTTGATTTATACATAGGTGGATAACCTACGAATTTATAGAAGGGGATTTAACGAAAAGTTTGAGAGATTTCAAACGCATACTTCGCAAAATCATTCTAACGACATTCGTTATAATATATACGGCTTTTACCCAGTCATTTTTCGCTTAAAGTTCGAAGAGTGGAAAAAGTAAAACAAGTAAACATTTTAGTGAATAACAACAGTATATTTTGCGATCGATTGCGATGTAAACTCTGTATCATGTAAGCTTTGCTTCAGTTTTAGTTCCAGATTAGTTATAATCGGTCTTCTATTTTTAATGTTTTGTTGATCCATAAAATACTGAGATATCTATAATATAACCATCGAAAAACATTTTTTTTGGTATTAATTGCAATATCAAAATATCTTACCAGGTGTATAAATATGAAACTCATTTTATCTATATATATAAAATACTCGTGTCACGATGTTTGTGGACGAACTCCTCCGAAACGGCTCAACCGATTTTGATGAAATTATCCACAAAAAACTTGGAAGGCATGAGAATAGGTCGTAATCTATACACGATACCGCTAGGATACCGATTACCATATATTAGGGTGGTCCTACGTAGAATTTTTTTTATTTCTTAATTTTGGCTCAAACCATATAAATAATTCAAAATTTTGACCTCCCTTCCCTATTTTTAATCGCGATTTGAGCATGTTTCCATAAACAATATTCAAAAATTTAACCGTCCTTTGTTTTTCACACAGAACGAATTTATTTACATTGTTGAATGACAGATGGCGCTACATCCGCTTGATCGAACTTTCATCCACACATACGCAAGCAACCTCGATTCGTCTAAAGCCAGGCGCATTGCCGGAGAGCTGAAAGCCTTTTTGAATGAGCACAACGAATTATTGAAATTCTTCAAATCACACTAGCTCGAATTACAAAATGAAAATCACGATATTATCATCAATTTTGATAAAACACCAGCTACGCAGCATGTGTATAGATGCAATTCACAATTCTAAAATTCGGAATTATTTTAGACGATGGCACAATGACGCGAGAAATTGTGATTCGACGAAAAAACAATAATCTGGAATTCATCGTTGACACACAGTTGTTCTAAAGTCCGCATTCCCAACGTAGTAATTCTTGCGTCATTTTTATGAGTACTTAGTTGCGATTTTTATGCTTGAATACAGTCATGCTCTAGAATAAGTCTGACTATAGTGCAAGTCAGAAAGGGATTTTTCGATGAAAATCTCCCAGCCGTACTGACGGAACAACGTATATTGCATAAACATTAAACAACGAGACCCCGCCACAGGTTCTTCATTCATTATTAACATCGTTTATCATTTTGAATTGAATTTATGAACGACAATTAGAGGAGGTGAAACAAACAAGGTGCGATCCATGCATTTTTATGATGAATCGACATGGTCAGGAAAACGCCATTCAAAGAAGTCGTTAGCTGTGCCAACAATTCATGATCGACATGTACGCGAAGGTAGAGAGCGAATAACTGCGGTTCGTACGACACAATCAACAGAAGCCGTGTGAGGAAGAACACATTCGCTTGCGAGACGCTATCATGAACAATGCCAACACAGCCTTTGCTATTGCCAGGTCAAAACGCAATGCATCATCATGACATTACAGCGCGTGTGTTCAAAGTATAAGGACGTTTTAAATGAGCTTCATTCCAACATTACACGTCTTCAGTCCCACACGTTACTGGATGTATTCGGTTGAATGGCGGAAGCGATTCAATTCGTTCTGTTTTAGTTTGGTTAGTCAACAAAATACGCCCGAGGAAATAGTTTTCTTCGGAAATTCCAAATATGCCTACTGATCTACTGCTCACCCGTATTCTCAAATCCGTTCGAGTCTGACTTACCCGTACGGATCGCAATCTTGCATTCTGTAATCCGCTCAACTCAAGTCCAATCGAGTTGTACAAATATGGCAACTTTGACATAGAAGACATCGAGCTTCGGGTTCCATTTTTGTGAAGTGGAAAATTTAATGGATTTTCGGGTGGAATCAGCACGCTTTAAAAACAAAAATTATCTCTACCATTAACCCTTAGATCTACTATTTATAGATCGTTAAAACATCCAAACACGCTTGATAATTAATGTATGATTTTTTTTTATTAAACACAAATATTCACTAGAAATAATGTATATGGCTGAACAACGTCAGCTAGTTTTAATATAGTATGTTGGTTTATCGTTTCGGATATTATTTGCGAATACGTAAAAATTTCATAAATAACTCTTTAGTAAAAAGTTCCAGGGACTCTGAGAAGGTTTAATGGCTTGCGTGGTTTTGTAGAATCATTCGAGAAGCAACGATTCTTTCTTTTTTTTTATCTTCGCTTATTTTTCGTCGGCCTATTTCCGCCACTTCAGTGACAATCACCGACATCAGGGAGGCGACTCCACCTGTTCCTACTTACCAGACCCAACAACTCATGAGCCGGGCCAACTTCTTTTACTTCTCTCCGAAGGAAGGCGTAACCAGAGATTTTTCGCCTCAGAAAATCTCAGAAGTCGGATTCTTTCTTACCTTTGCGAGAACAATACACTAATTGGACATATGTCGCAATTTGTTTCAGACGCCTTGCACTGAGTATTTAACGAGAGGTATCTTCCGTGCATCACCATTCAACACGCATCAAACACGCTGGGAAAGAGGAAATATAAAACACAAAACGAGCAGAATAAGCGACTTTTGTTGTTACGGGCACAGAAAGATTCTGAGAATTTTCCTCAGAGGAGATGCAATACTTATGCGCTAGCGACAGCTTACTCACTATGCAAGAGTGGAGTTTACGTTTCAAATATTCTCTTTTCGCTATCCCCCTTCGTTGTTTCTATTCTAGCGGCTGCATAAGTTGCCCGTTATTGACATCTCTGTTCGGGAAAGCACACAAACGGGCATAACAAATGTACGGGGAAAAGGGAATGATTCCAATTTTCATCAACCACAAACAAATCTTAGAAAATTTCCTATTCGATTGGTATGCAAATCGTTAAAATCCGTTCGCAGAAAAAAAAGTTACCGTTTTGTCTCATATTCCGAACATTTAATCTTTGATGGCCATTAAACAGTGTCTCGTTACGCAAAATGGTACTCTTTCGCGAAATTAATTTGATTCTTGGATACAATAGAGCCTCCTTTTTCATACATATTCATGGCGAAAAACTAAAAATATGTTCAAATACTTTTGTCTCAAATTCCAAACACCATTTTTGTTACTGACTCATATTCCGAACACCTACGTCTCAAGTTCCGAACAGCAAAAATGCATTTTTTAAAATCATAACTTTTAAACTACTGGACCGATTTATATGTTCGATATATCAAATTAAAGTCAATTAGCTAGTCTTTTTTGTAAAAATGTTATTAAATGTTATTAAGTCTTTTTTTGGAAAAATGTTATATCGTTATTATATTATTATTTGGAAAAAAATGTTGTTATCTCTTATAGTTGAATCATGCGTGGAAACTTGATTCATATTCCGAACACTACTTCAATATTAATTTTAATGAAGATATCTGCATAAAATATAATTTTTAAAATAAAATATAATTTTCACCCATTTATTGTAGGTTCATACATTCCCTAGCACTTAACATGAAAACAATGAACAAAATAGTTGAAACAACAACAAAAACTGAAAAATGATCGATGCTTTTTTTACGGAATTTACTAACGCAAACATTTTATCATTGGTTTTTACTGTCACTTTTTTGCAAATGTCTAATGTTTGGCTGGCTGTGTTGGGCTGTGTTGATACCTGTAAATGATGTCAACATGAAGCTTATACCTCAAAGAATGTCTGTGTTTTCATTATTCAATTATTTATAACATAAAAGTTCAGTAAATTTACATTTAAAAATGAAGTGTTCGGAATTTGAGACTGTTCGGTGTTTGGTTAACTTTATTTCATAGAAACGTGACCTGATTTGACACCCTTAATGAAAGACGTAGTCCTACGTCAAAAATGAATAATTTTATGCAATTTGTATGCATTTAATTCCGCTTTCACCGTAAAGTGACGTTCGTAATCAAGCCCTAAGTGAAAACCACAATCCATCGCGACCAGTCATTACATCAATACGACTATTTATGGTACACGTGGTGCCACTCCTTAAAGTTAGAAACTTTCGAACCATTTCCGATTTCAATGCAACGATCCCTCATTCCGGGAATAACTCGTCTTTGAACTGGTGCGATGTCTTTCAGCACGCTGATTATATCATGCAGATACAATACGAAGTGTGCAATAATACTTTTTTTCCTGCGGAAACGTTCGAGTTTGGGTTCCATTGTGATCCAGCAATGTCGTCATCCAATAATCACACGATTCTGTTCACTTCCCATATATGTCGGCAATTTGAACGACTTCTCCTTGTGGTAATATTTCCCCTTATTCCGAGTGCTGTCAGGGTGAGATGATTTACTAGTTCATGACAATTTTCTCGCCAGTATTGAATTTTAATGGAATGAGGACTACTTGTACGGGGGTACATTAATGCGTGCTAGATATGTTCATGTAGGCATATTGAAGTTCAATCTCACAGAAAGCAGGTGGAGTTTCTAATCTCGAAAAAAACGGGATTGTCATTCTCTGTTCCCATTAAAGCACAGAAAAAAAAGAGCATGACATCACCATTCGAACACACTCTTTTAGAATTTTAATTCTGATCATTCCTACAGAAGGGCTCACTCGACATTGCTTTGCGTATACGGGAGCGTTGACAAATCATCAGCGAGAATAAAAATCAAATGACACTAATCGCCTGGCAGGAGATGTATTGTGGAATACATGCAGAATATTAAAAAGCCCTCCTCGCTCGCAGCTCTTCCATTACTGCTATTCAATTGTTCAAGGATTAGTTCCCCATTCGGTGGAATGATTAAAATAGAAAAGGGTCCTTTTTTTCTGCCACACGATGTCGAAACCAACGTTTGATTCTGACTCATTCTACACGGATCGCTGGAACATGACGGCAAGTTTTCCAATCTGTACACTGCCCAACTTATTTAGCCAAGTTTTTGAAAAGACCGAAACTTTTTTTCTGCATCTTTGCAAGGAAACATCTGCAGCTTCTATCTTAGTAAAACAGGAGTAGAAACAAAACCAATATAGAAGTCAATAAATTAATCGGGAAGATCCGACATAAAGAGGAAGCTGGAAAGAAACTTTAAAAATATAAAACAAATGTTTTCCTCAAGTTTTAATTCAGTTCTATTCGGAACTTTTCCGTCGCTCGCTCTTTGGGAGATTTTTTCCTCCAGTTGGTGCAGTTTCAGGTTCAATGTGTTCGTTCGGCCCGAACCACTCTTATCAACCATCGGCGTGTCCTCTCGTCTTCATTCTGGTACCCATTCTCGAAAAAATACAAACTTATTTCTCAGCTTTGTAAATAAATTTCTTCTTATCAAATTAATTGCTCAATTAAAGAAGTTTTCTTCTGTGCGCTACAATTTTTTGGCTTGGACACATTCCAAAAAACAGACGGATGAAGCTGTTGGCGTCTCAATTATGAGCTTGATTATGAGTTCGTTTGTTTTACTCTGGGAGCTGGGAGCCGTCAGACAGAAGATTGGAATGAATCACGCCTGTCATCTCGGCGATCAAAGCAACTGTACACCGTGGAATGAGTTCATATTTTGCTCTTGTTGGGGTATGAATTTTGATTAACTCATTACGTTCCGTCTTCTAACAAAATAGAGTAACATCCAATCTGGTGCTCATTCGCAGATGTTGGCCGAATTTCACCTTGGTTTCTGACAACTATGAGTAAAATGTTATCCCGTATATAAAATGGATATATTTAAACAGTGTTAACAGTGGTAACAACTGCCTTTGCACGTAGATTAAGCATAAGTTAACTGTAACCTGGGATGTAAGGCAGTTCACTTTCACGTGATGCGTCATGGACAACGTTGAAGAAGGGATGCTGTATCCCGTCAGCTACATCTGAGATGACAGGCCATGTGCAAAGCCAGATGACTGATCGGAAGGTTTACTCTATCTACAAAAAGGGCCATAGACTCGATTGAGGCAACTACCGAGGCATCACATTCTGTGAAATATATACCGGGAATTTGTAATTTCAAATTTTCTCCTTGAACGTTTTAATTTTTTTTTATTTCTTAAAATTGGTATGGCTGAAGAAGAGCTCTTTAGGGATTTTAAGAAAGAAGCGGCGAGGTTGCAACTCATCATCAACTCTACCAGAGATAGAGAGCGTGGAAGTCCCAGTGATGTTGGTGCAGAGAAGGAGTTGTATAGGGATCGATTCGAAGTTGTTGAGGAATTTGTCGTCACGTCGAGATTTACAGTTACCTCAAATTTCGAAATCGACTTTTCAGACAAAAAAACGATCGAGTGCAAAAAACAAATTGTTTATTGGCAAAATTTTTCTATCGATATAACAGTAAATCCCGACGTTTCGTGCAATTATAAGACACTAGCTGACCCGGCAAACTTCGTCCCGCCCAAAATTTGTTTTTGACGTAGAACTACGTCTTTCAGGAAGGGTGCCAAATCAGAAAACAGGTCACGTTTTTATGAAACAAAGTTAACGTTAATAACTATTTTCACTGTGAACGAATTCTCATGATTTACATACCATTCGAATCGTAAATTCTCTAAGATTTGTTATGTTATACAT
Organism: Toxorhynchites rutilus septentrionalis; assembly: GCF_029784135.1. Lineage (NCBI taxonomy): Eukaryota > Metazoa > Arthropoda > Insecta > Diptera > Culicidae > Toxorhynchites > Toxorhynchites rutilus. Next base: position 129,364,163 of record NC_073745.1, read on the forward strand.
TACATATGCTATACATTACAATTCGCTAATCCCTAAACGGTTTAAATTCATGAAAACAGAAAGAACTTCCTTATTTCCCATACATTTGTTCTGCCGATTTTTGTGCTAACCCTACCCGTATTTCGAATGCTTATAACTCGAACATTTCTTAACAGATCGGAAAGATGTTTGCATCAATCGATAGGAAATTTTTCTACGCGTCTAACAAAATTAATAAAACATTATTTTTCATTAGATGGACAATTTAATAACTGTAAATGTGAAGCATTATCTAAACGCTCTAACTGCCAAGCTTTGATTAGCCCGATTTACGGTTTCCTCAAATCCGGAAATCCGCTTTGCAAATATACATGCAAGTCGGGGGTGTTTTTGTTCCCACCGAGCTGTGTTTCCCTAACACGGACTTCAAAATCAATGGGCCTGGGGGAATCCGCTTTGCAAATAGATGTAATTCGGGGGTATTTTTTGTTGTTGAGTACTTCTGTATTCGCTTGTCGTTGTGCAGACCGGAATATGTTTCCCTAAAACGTACTTTCAAACAGAAAAGCCTGGAAAATCATCATTTCAGATACTAGAGATGAATGAACGTTCGTGGTTCGAGAACTACGTAAACATAAGATATGCAATAATTTCAGAGGGAAATGTAAAATACAATGATCGTTTGACAATTCTTCTGTTCACATATTTTGGTAGTCCTAGGCATCATTTGAAACAAAAAAAAAGGAGGTCATGTTCAAGATACGACCGCATTGTTAACGTAGAACTACGCTGTAGTTTAATATAAGTCGCTTGTTTATAACTGCGGATATTATTTTATAATGCTACGAAAATTTAGAAAAAAAATATTCTACCAGTTTGAAATGTTTTTTTTTATTGTAGAATCATTTGACGATAATTGTTTGATGATCCATTCTTGTGCTCGCAGAGCAATACATGCTCGAGATAAGCGCAGTTGTCATCCTTAGTGAAGAAAATTTTGCTATTGACAAGCGAAACCAAATCTCATACAACATTTCAGAACGACATTTACTTTCTTGGTGACTAAATAAACGAAATAAACTCTATCTGTCAATCTCATCAACCTCGAAAAGAGTAGCACTGCTTCATTATGATCAAGATTATCGCAAATGTAATCCTAGTTGAAGCAGTTTTGCGACTGACACCCAAATAAATTAATAACTTATTATAACTTATTAAAAAAACTTGGTATTCCCCAAATAATTTTTTGGTGCACAACCTTAATACCTGCTTCACCATAACGTCAGTTCCATACATTGATGACAGAAAACAAACAATGTCAACTGCTTGGAAAAAGGCTGAATATTTACCCCAGAGATTCATTACTAATACCCTAGCGTAGATAATTCCCTCCCAGTCCGAAACGAAGACATGTGATGGCCCCAAAACAAGGATGAACAAGCGATGTTCATTGTTTCGTATCTAGAACGATCCTGAAATTTTGCCTTTCCTTCCTTTCCTCGTTGAATCAAAGAGACTTTAGACTTCTACAGTTCATTCGTCTCTAGACTTCAAAAAGACCCTTGGAGAAAACTCTACTCTTTCCTTTTTTCCCTTTTTCTTCTTCTTTGTTTTAAAGAGGCTTTAAACTTTCCAGTGCCTCTAAGTGCACCTCAGCAAGATCCACTGTTTATACTCTAGGCAATTACTCCCCTTCGTTCTTCTTCTTTTCCTTTGTTCACGGAGACTTTACATCTTACGATTTCCCCTTCGTTGCTCGTCGATAAGTTTCTCGTTATTGACAGCTCTGTTCGGGAAAGCACACAAATGGACAGAAAAAAATGTATGAGGAAATGAGAATACTTTCAACTTTCATATATAGACTATGGGATTGTAATGTATAGCATATCAAACAAATCTTAGGGAATTTCCGATTCGTTTGTATGTAAATTGTCAGAATCCGTTCACGGCATAAATTGTTATTAATGTTAACTTTATTTCATAAAAAACGTGACCTGTTTTCTGATTTGTCACCCTTAATGAAAGACGTAGTTCAACGTCAAAAAAATGAATAATTTCAACGCCTTATGGTAGTATTAGCAACTAGAGACTTGGGGCTTTTCAACAAACCCATATATATATATATATATATATATATATATATATATATATAAAAGGAGTGATGTCTGTCTGTCTGATTCTTATAGACTCGGAAACTACTGAACCGATCGACATGAAAATTGGTATGTAGAGGTTTTTGGGGCCGGGGAAGGTTTTCGTGATAGTTTGAGACCTTTCCCCTCTTTCTAAGGGGGGGCTGCCATACAAATGAAACGTAAATTTCAGAATTACTCGGAAATTAATCAAACAAACGAAACCAAAGTTGGCATTTGAAGGTTTTAGGGTGCAATAAATGTGTCTATGATGGTTAGACACTCCTCCCTCCACTCAAAGGGGGGGATGCCATACAAATGAAACACAAATTTCTGCATTACTCGGGAATTAATCAAGCAAACGAAACCAACTTTGGCATGTAGAGGTTTTAGAATGCAATAAATGGTTCTATGGTGGTCAGACACTCCGCTCCCTTGTCTAAGGGGGGCCGCCATACAAATGAAAAACAAACTTCTACATAACTCGAGAAATAATCAAGCAAATTGAGCCAAATTTGGGATGTGAGGATTTTTGGGTAAGAGAAGTGTTTCTATGATGGTATGACACCCTCCCTCCTCTGGAATAGAGTGGGGTCTCATAAAAATAACACACATATTTCAACCAAACATATTCCAACCAAACATGACAATTGAAAATTTTCGGAAATCCATTTGATGCCATTTGATGTTTTCGCTAACGAAATTGATCTTCATTCGAAAGTGGAAATGGATGTTAATGTGATAAAACGCATTCCTATATCATCTTCTATCTATATAAATAAATATGGATCGCCGAAAGTGTTGATAAGAGCAAAACTCGAGAAAGAAATTGTCCGATTTAGAGCTCTTTTTTATTCTATCATAATTTATTTATCAAACATTTATTCCATGTAACGAAGAAACATGTTATTTGCAAGTGGTTGAAAAATCTTGAACGAGAATTGTGTCTGAAAAATATTTTTTTTTATTATGACCAGTTTTGCTAGAAGTACTAGGAATTTTACAGTAAAAGGTAATTTATAAAGGTAGATTGGAAGATCAATCAATGAACAGTTTTGCGATTGGACCCACAAACGTGGACTTAATAAGAAAACGTGGATGTGGTAACGAAAAATAAGTTTTGGGTGAGATGAGGTTTGCCGGGTCAGCTAGTTCGTAATAAATAAATGAGTATTTTTTCATGCTAATAAATTATTTTTTTTCTCTACAACGAATATTTTCAATGGTACAGATTTTTGGAAAAAGTACAGATAAGAAAGATTTTCAACCCTTCTGGTACAGATTCAAATATGGCAACACTGACTATGACTAAACCGATTATGCTGTTCCTAAACTTTGTTCTACCGCTCATCAATAACGTTAATTGCACTTTTCAAGCAGAAAGTCCTCAATTTTACGAACTTTATAATAAAACAAGCATGTTATTGTTCATAACATTGGGTAACTTATGTTTGGAGAGCTACGTGCAACGATTCGCTGATGCTGAACTTAATGTGAAAGATTTTGAAGATTTTCCGAAGAAGCCTGAGATTGTTTACTCTGGTATCGATGCAGAAGAAGCTGAAAAAGAATTGGATCAAGCTAGGAAGCTGACCTTCAAATCGATTTGTCGTGACTTCTATATTCTCGTGAAACAAATTTCACAGTGATTTGATTTCAGTCACGGCCACGTCCTTACGGTCATCATGGGAGCTACTAAAGAAGAATCTTATGGGGCGGAAATTGAGCGACTCTGATATAACTTGGTCTCAGCTGTTCGATGTCAAAAGGCGTGATGAGAAATTTTTGTATCAATTGCTAAACGACCTTAGCAATTGATACAAAAATTTCTCATCACGACCTTAGCAATTGATACAAAAATTTCTCATCACGCCTTTTGACATCCAACAAGACACTTTTTGATAATATTCATCAGCGTGTGTTGAGTGAATATTTTCGCTTTAAAATTCCAACAAAACAAAGTCGGTTGGAACCCACAATTATGGACTCTATTTTGATAGCGAAAAACTATGTATCGGCTCAAGAAGGAGCTTCAAGGATGAAATTGACGAAAATTTTGAAGGCAAAGTTCAACAAAACCATGTATTAACATCATACAATTCATATTGAGAAATTATGGATTATGATAAATCCTTTTTATGATTTGTTTTGTTGTATTAATTTATTGATTCTTTAATAACCCGTAAATAAAAAAAATGAATTCAAAATTAGAATAAACCTTTATTTTTATTTTTCCCACAATTTTTCGATACAGATTTTTTCAGAAAATTTTACAAAATTAAATGGTAACCCTGTCAAAATCTGTTCGCAGCAAAAATAGTCGTCAACGTTAACTTTCTTGAAAATTTCTGATTTGGCACCCTTAATCAAAGACGTTGTCCTATGTCAAAAACAAAAACTTTAATTCCAACGCAAAGAAATATCGAAAATATGTTATTTTGTACATTCCAGAGGCGGAATTCCATCTATCCAACATGCTACATGCTACAAGTCAATGGTTCTTGCATATTGAAGCGTCTCTTTTTACGTCATAATTGGTCTTGTCGAGCAATGTTGGCCTTATCCAATGGCCTGCGGATCGGTGTGACTTGTGTAGCACAACAATATTGGAGCAACTGGAACTCACCACAATAATGGAACAGCAGAATGTTTGATCATAAAAACAATAACATCAGAACAGATATGTTGGAGCAGTGAGCGTTCGCATACTACTGTGTAGTGGCTGAGGTGGAAACAAAATAAAAAAATTGCACATGTATCCATTGTTGTTTACCATTGATTTGTAGCATGTAGCATGTTGGATAGGTGGAATTCCGCCTATTACAGTTTCAATAGCTCGTGCGTAGACTAACAGATATTCTTATATAATAATACCAACACTGTTTCATGGACGAATCTGGAATCGAATTTCAGGAAAAGCCAAAACAGTAGAAAAATGGGAAATGTTTGAAATCTTCTCTCCTGCACATCGTTTCTGATGTGCTGATTCGTTCGCGGGTAAAAAAGGAGGAATGAAATTTTTACGATAAACATTTGCTTGGGAAGAGCTTTTTTAGTGATTAGCCTGTGTGTGTATCCCTGTTGGTGCACACATTTGCGCCCGTTTTACTTCGCCATATTTTTTGCCCCATCCAGGAAGAACGAATAATTGGGGTCGAGAAAAAAAAATCATCGAATTAACTAGAACCGTTCCAGAACGACTGCTGCATCGGGCAAACAGCAGGTAATGTTTACGGGAAAGATAAGAAATAATGAGAAAAAATGTTAATGTGACACTTTGCACTTATCGACTGTTCGTTCTCGGGCGAAGGAGAAAATCTTTAAAATTTCGATGATTGTTCCTCAGATTAACCTGGTAAGAAAGTTCACCTATAAGAGACCGTTAAAACGTTACTGGGAAGGTCTCGGGTCTGGTGCCTCATTGCGTGTTTGGTCTTTCGTGGGCACTGGCGGTCGATTGGCGCAGGGAGGATGCTGGAAACAATTTTCCCCCTGATTCCAGTGATTCCAACTGCACGCTATGGAATGTCAACAGGAAAAATAGGATTAAAAATAAATATTGACCTAGATATATTCGCCAGAGCCGCGTGCGTGCGTATCGGCCGAAAATGGCACGTTCCCTCGTGGTCAGCTTGTTTTACCGTGCCTGCCGGTGAGTTACGACTCGATGGTTTATGTTCTGCTGGTGTTGTGTGGCAAAGATATAAATTATGAACTCGGTCGATAGGTATACCATAACCATGGTACACCCGGCAAACGACAGCTAGGGAGGAATGTAAAAGTTCGACCGTATTTATTTAGGGGAATATTTCATTATAATTAGTTATATTATGCTAGGATCAGGGATTATTTGCGAGAGCGTGGATCTGAAGCCACAGTAATTTGTTAGTCAGATTTTTGCTTATGAGGATTTTTACGTCGCCGTATATACCAGTCAGAAACGGAATTTGTAGATATCGGTGTTATCCAAAGTGGTTTCACAGATATTGTGCTTAGCTGGTTTTCGTTGCCGGAAATTTTTACTGAATGAATATAGTCGGAAGATCAGATTCCAACGATCTAAATCGTGCTTATAAGCTGATTCACCGAACATCTGTGTTGAAGACGATAGGACTACAGTGCTCATGTTACGATTAGGGTTGCCATAATAAAATCTGTGTTTTTGGTCTGAAAAAATCTTTTTATCTTAGTTTTTTCTCAAAAAATCTGTATTGAAATCTGTATTAAATTTATAAGTCCAATTTTGAAGCATGATGTTAACTTTAGCATCATTGATTGGCATAGTTATTATTGATTAGACGATGCTGATGGTGTCCACGTAAAGCCACACAAAAATGTAATGGTTGTAATAAAAAGGTAGCATAATGAGGAAAAATTAAAAAAAAATGCTTGAAAAGGGGACATAAATATACTATGAAGCTAATGCTTAGGATACGGACAGGTTTCGATATAATTTTTCATTGATGTATTATTCTTGGCATATATTGCTAAATAGAGTAAGATAAAGTGTTCTGGCCTCCGAATCAATCTGAGTAAGTTCAGGTGTTTCAGTTTGTCTTATTAAATTCAACAATCAATAACATAACGTAGTTCAAAAAACAGTAAAATAGGTTTGATCATCAAATCGTTAAAACGGCTCAAACTTCGTTTAATTTCTTTGTTTCGGTCGTTGTGGACGAATTGCCCAGCTTTTTCAATGGTTACTATAAATGTCTAGACCGCAATGTGTTTTCTAATTCGACTAGACCGAATTCCTAGTCCGTGTTAGGGAAACACCTTGCGGTCTACACGAATATATGAGGAATTAGATGCTCTATTTTCAACACTATTTTGACATATTAGTTATAAGAAATTTTATAATGACATTGCAATAGATTGTTAGGGAATGTCCAAATCGATTGGTATAAAATCATCACAAATCATGAAACCGTCATGAAATGTCTGAGCATGAAACAGGCAAAAATGATTTTTTTTATATGTACTCCCCATATATTCTCGAAAACGTAATCCTGCGTCAAGACTTCTCGATCCTTCTTTCAGATTTTTTTTTTAAATATACCAAAAAACTTTGAAAGCAAAGGAAATTTCACGACAATTACCCCGATTCTGCATTCCGCCAGATTTGCCTTTCGTTCGTGTTACAATTTCGCATTCCCTATTTCGAATGTTTTGCCCATTTAATGTTCGAAGAAAAACAAACATGCAAGAACAACTCGAACGGAATACAGAATAGAATTTTATCAAGTCGTTCAAAATATTTCGAATCAATAGAAATACAGAATAGGGGTAAATATGAGCGCCCTATTATAGTTTGCATTCTCTGTGCTAAAGTAAGAAAGTAAGAAGAGTGTGATTTATTCATTACTAGCTGTCCTGACGAACCTCGTTCCGCCCAAAATTGATTTTTTGATATGAATTCTTTCGAACATTCTCGTTTTCTTAATAAGTGAACACTTGTGGGTTCAATCGCAGAGCTCTTCATTGATTTATCTCCTAATTGGCCCATTAACATTTACTTTTACTAGAAATTTTCTAGCACTTCTTCTAAAACTCATATTTTCAGACCCATATTTTTTGCTCAATATTCTTGATTCACTTGCAAATAATATGTTTTTCCGTTACATGGAATACATGTTCGATACAGAAAAGTAAGTTTTCATTCATAATTTTTAATTTCACAGCGCGCTATTCCACCTGAGAATCCATTGCCATTTCCGCTTCACACCAACGGAAACCGAAGCCTAATTTCACAAACTCAAAATCCAATTGAACTACAACGATGTCATTCAAGAACATATAATTACCTTCATTCGAACTTGCCCTCAAAGTTTTTCAAAAAAAAAAATCTACGGGCAGAGACGAATACAACAAAATAAAGCCGACTCAAATCGGACCATTCTATACTCGAGTTTTTGCGCTTACCAACACATTTGGCGTTGTATTTTCATTTATATAGATAACAGTAACCAATAATGCAGAGGTTAGCATAAGAATGTAGGTCATCATGCCACATATGGATTTCGTTTAAACAGTTTCGAAGGCTATATGAATAAAAATAAGTAAAAAAAACTTTTTAAGTTAAACGATTTAATTGTGATTAAACATAACAATGTACTAAAAGCTAGAAAATAATTAGGCAAGTAGCAGTTAGCAGTTATCACATCTCTCCTTCATTAGTCTAGGTCATTGATAAGACTAATATAAAATCGTGGGACATATGATGAAGTCGCTTATTGTGGATAATGGAAATCCAACGTGCCCCACGATTTTATTTTAGTCTTATCAATGCCCTAGACTAATGAAGGAGAGGTGTGATAACTGCTAACTGTTACTTGCCTAATTATTTTCTAGCTTTAACTACATGTTATGTTTAATTATATGTTATGTTATGTTATGTTTAATCACAATTAAACCGTTTAACTTAAAAAGTTTTTTTTTTTACTTATTTTATTTTCTAGTTTTTAGTACATTATCAGTTTCATTAGAATATTTCTCTACAATAAAATCATTGTACTGCATTCTATCAGTCAAATAATTTCATTTGATACCGATATTGAGTGGATTGCAGAAAATACATAGTGTGTTCTCTAAGTCAAGTTCGTTCGTTTGATACACATATCTCAATCAATTTTTTTTTTGTAGATGATATGGAATCAGCTATTTTGTAGCGGCATAGTAGGTAGCATTTGCATTTATCATAAATAACTGTGTTTTACTAGTCAACCACTTTCATTTGATACCCATATTGATGGGGTTTTGGAAAACCCATATCGATAAGGTTTTAAGAATATGTATATGTATTTTGTAGCGGCCGCCATCTTGAATTTTCAATATCATGAAATACGCAGTATTATAACTACAGAGATAAAGGTGTGTTCCAAATTTCAGATCAATCGGTCAACAGAAAGGGGGTCAAATTTCTATTAATGTTAGTCAACGCTACAGACAAACACGTTACAAACATACAAACATACAAACAGATTACAGGGCAAGCTAAATGAAACCGTTTACAAATGAGTGAGATGGGAAAAATATTATTAACATCCAGCTGAAGTATGAAGCCATGGATTTTCTCCATAAGAGCGTTGGCAATTCTACCGTGAACCCAATAAATCCGATAAGTATCGAGCAGTCTTCCATGTTTCACAAAAAACACTGCGTCCGGAATAAACATGTCCACGCTGCTGTTCACAGTTTTGTGTTTGAGTACAAACATGATTTTTTCGTACCTATGTTAGAAAATGTGACATGTTTGTATTCGTGGTATGTTTGGACATACGATGTTTAATCCCAATGTTTCACATGATGTTCGAACATGGTGTACAGTTTCTCTTGCATTTTCACCCCAAGCACCGGCAGTGCGTAGAGTAGAAGAAGCGAATCGGACACCACACCACCACCACTCAACGCGTGGTGTGTTGGTATGTTGACATGGAAAAAATGCTTTCCTTTCATGACAATGGGTGCTTCATCAAAAATATTGGGCAAATAAAATAAACCTCTTTTTCTGTTCTGAACTAAATAAACATCGATTGATATGAGAGTTTTTCACATTTGATATCATTATTTAGTGCACACATCAATTTATATATTGAATTCATTCGCTATTATTAGCTATTTGAACAAGTACTACAATTGAATTACTCAGCAGTGACATGTTAGGCGTGACGCTAACCACTCGACCACGGGAGCAACAATTTTGGCTGGATCTTTGAATACAAATGGCCAATACTGCTTGTTCGCGACGATCGCGACCCGAGCTATAAAACGAGCAGAGAAGAGGAGAAGAAAGGATGATGCAATCGCATGCACACATAGCATATGTAGTGCAGTGTAAGTGTAGCTTTTAGTTTTTTCCTTCATTCAGTTTTTTCCTTCATTACATCGAGAAATTTATGATGTGTTGAAATGTTGTTGAAATGTGTTTTAGCCGCTGAAATTTCTCTGCTGGTTCTGCTGTGTGCCGCTGAAGGTTGCATCTAAAACTAATTTTTGGGTATTTATTTTTTTGGTCAGCATTTGTACGACGTCGCCCGCTATGCAGTCGGCTCCCCAGACTTCAATTGCCAACATGCACGCAAAAAAAAAGAATAGAAAGCTTCTTTCTATTCAGAGAATGTTTTCTTTGAACGAAACCAAGGATTATTTAATCAGACTTGCAAAATGTGCATGAACGATCTATAAACTTTTACTTAGTGGCGGCAATACTTACACACACTCTTTACAGATACACGGGCCGAAGGTTGTGCAGTCTACTGATGATTCAACAAGAGCCAAAGGTTGTACCGCTCATGACAACTCTACACGAGCTGATGATTGCGCCGGCTAGTGATCATTCTATCCTGGATTCCTCGAGTCGAAAAAGACGCACCACGCTAGATATGGGGTGCAGACTAGGGGGTCGTTGCTGATTAACGGTCAGCTGCATCCCAATAGGAAGTATCCCATGTCGGGCACACGTACAGAGCACTGAAGACTGCAACATCCCAATTATGAGAACACTTGTAATACTAACCTCGAGTCAACCGCGAGTAATCGGTTACATATTACTAACATAGTTGTAAGCAAACATTGTCAAAATATTGAACTCCCGGCCCCGTTAGGCTGACGCCATATGAGCCTTAATAAAAATATATATTTTGGTGCATGAACTTATAGCCTCTTAGTTCGTGCAATTTTTGAAATGCGAACTAAATTTCAAGTTCGTTTCTGTGAAAAAGTATTCTACGAAGAAATGTTTTGGGATGAATAATTTCTTTCCGTGTATGAAAAGAAACAATACCGTGTATGAAAAGAAAAGCAATGAATACTGCGACATCGGGTGATATGTTTGTACATGATGTTCTTGAATTAAAAACATCGTGTTTGCTTTCACATGTCTATGTTTGTGTATCATTGTTCGTGTTGGGGATAGACACTCAACACTAGCGAGAATCATGTTCGAATTCAAACAAAAACATGGAATTTTCACATCGCGTGGACATGTGTAAGTGTTTTTCAGAAGGCTGGTATCGAGCATTAGAAGGACCAAGATTAACCATCGGTGGCCGAACTCAGGGTGCGTTAACATTATGATAGGAACCGCTTGATCCTGAGCTTTACAAATTTTGTTTGTGGTGGATAGAAATCATACAAGTTAATTTTTCGTTCATTTAGGTGAATGGAATTGGAATAACTCATTCTTTTTCTTTTCTGGATAATGGAAAGGCAAGAAAGGCAGAAATAGACATCATCGATTCAAGGCAACACAATGGTACATCTTAGTACAACTTGCGGTAACAACCCTACAGTTGGACGCCCAAGGCCACATTCAGCTGGCACTACCGGATGTTTTTCTATCTGTTCCGGATTTCATGCATTCGCATATTTACAATGAGCAATTTATGCGTCTCTCTTATCGTGTGTTTCCCAAATGTGTTTCGATCGCACTGAAATTCGTTGAACGTGTGAATCTAGCATTTTTTTTCGGCACACAATCCCCACCTGCAGTTTGGAGCGAAAAAGAGCAACGAATAAAAAGTCCTGTTTCTGTTTTGTAAAAGGATTATACTCCTTTGTGCCAAATTCCGTTATCGGCTGGTAGTGCCAATAAAAACGGCTTATGGCTGTGGCCGCAAATGAAATCCATTGGCTGAAAACGGTTGGCTGACGCCGGGTAATGTCGGGAAGCACGAAAGAGGGATTGGTTTTGTATTTTCCACAAAGAGAACAGATGAAAGAACAAAAATGTAAAAGGTAGGAACAAAAATTTGTTCTATTGCCCTTGAACTAACGCCCCTCCGCATGTGCCAAAAAAGGATGGGTATCACACATGAAACATGGCTGCTCATAAATATGTACGTTGTTCAGCATGCCGAAAATTTGCGCTGCCCGGGTTCGGTTTGGATTGCGTGAAAGGGTACGGTAAATGGTGACATCGTGTAGGGGATTAAGCATAGTTTTAAAATGGCTATTATTTACTACACCTGGATTTTTGGAGATAATGATACTGAGAAATGCAGTGCAATACAAATCTATCGATGCCCAAATTCAATGTATTGATTTTTATATTTGTTTATTTTGTTCACGTTTATTTTTTGCAAATTCGATTAAGGATACTATTACATCGAAAGTTCAGTATCTTCACTAGAACAGAAAAATCTGCGAAAGCTGATCGTCAAATTCTAATGTGAAAGCTCCCAACTTCCAGTTAAAAAATAGCATGCAAATGGTTACAATTCACCTGGCAGAAGCCGTTCGTCTCTTGGTTCACTGTTTTAGATTCTTCAACAGAGGAAACACTGATTTGCATTACCACTATTATTCCTTCTCTCGATTAAACCCCTCAGTTTGAGAAGATTTGCCGTGTTTCTTCCTCTTACACAGCCTCCAGTCTCCCGCAGCGATTGTCCCTGGGTCAGGTAAAACGGCAGGCAAACAAATTCTCTTCCCCGGGGGAGGCTTCTCGCTAAGACGCAAACCGAACGATGACGTGACAATTGATAATCCGCTCGGGATTTGTAAGTCAATGTCAATTTAAAATCGCATTTCGGTAGAAGTTTATTGTGTGTCCCCGATAGGATGAACAATTCAAGGCTTTTCGAAGTTGCGTCCTTTGTTTTCTGTTGTAACGATTATCAAATATAAATGCTACCCACAATTAAATCGATCAATTCGCCAAACGTTATTGTACATAAATGTTCTTGGAAATGTGCCTTGTCGATGATTTTGTGTCTCGTTTTAATAATGGCATTATCGTAAATGCGCGCAATTCAATCTCACACTTCTGAACTTTGTGTGTTTCTCAGAATTTATCATAATGCTATTAGGCGCGTCAATGAATACTACCCGTTTTTTGATCAACTCATACGTTCATTTTAAATACATGTTACATAGAAATGTTATGCAAAGTTTGCTCCATCTGCAGCTGCAGCCTCCGCTCATCTTTCAATAATTAACGGAATTCCCTGTCTGAACAAGTTCACTTTTTTGAGGCGGTCCATGAGGCGTGAAAATATAAAATTGAATGAAACCTGAGATCTAGTATCATCTCGAAAACTTTATTTTATCAAAAATCGATACTTGGTATGATTTATCTCGATTTTTCATTCGGAAATTGCTGCGAAATGTTGATTTGCACGATAATATACCCTTTGCAAAATATTAGCTCACTCGAACTTGATTGATTAGTGTCACAGACGTAAAAACTTGAGGTTTTTGAAAAACGAAAGATCACCGAAAATCGGGGTTCTCAAAAAAAAAAATTAGTGAAAAAATATCTTAAAATGCATTACTCGTCAAGATTTACTGTTATCTCTAAAAAAATTGTAAAAAAAATTGCACTTGGTCGTTTTTCCGTCTAATTTTTTTGCAATTTCAAGACATTTGGCATCAACAATTTTTTTGAAAACCGCGATTTTTGGTGATTTTTCGGTTTTCAAAAAACTAAAATTTTAACGTCTGCAACGCTAATAAATGAAGTTCGAATGGGCTAAATTTTGCATAGGGTATATTATCGTGCAAATCAACATTTCGCAATAAGTTCCGACTGAAAAATTGAAATAATTATTTTTATTGGCACTTAAAACCATATGTTTCGTCTCGTACTCCGAAAAATAAACAAAGTCCCAGAGTTTCGATTTTTAAATATTTTTTTTTGAGATGACACTAGATCTCGACGTTTCATGCAAATTTAAGACATTTGGCATCAAAATGTTTTTTTTCGAAAACCCCCGATTTCCTTTACTCCCCCTTTGGGTATTTTTCGATTTACAAAAAAACTCAAACTTTGACCGCTTTGCGCCACTCTCCCTTAAGTCAGATTGAGCTGATATTTGGCATAGGGTGTTTTTTCGAGGTGGTAAACATTTTGTATGGGGTAACTTTTTGAAATTTTAGAGTCGATTTTTTCCATACATTCATTGGCACCCTAATGTCCATGCAACAATCATCATGTGATGGCGATCCCAGCCTCTCACTCCACATAGATCGATTTGCTGCATCGGTAATTGGTGCTATTTATAAACACAACAATGGAAGCTTCATATCAACAGTCCCGCTGTGTCCAACTGTGAACATTCTAACAATAGGAATATTCTTACGCTGAAATATGCGACATGTGCTGTGTATCGACATAAAAGGGATACTCTCACGCCTAAACGGCTAATGTGTAGGGGAGATGGGGGTAAGACGGACATGTTAAGGAAAACTTCAATTGTATCTTTGGAAACTCATGTTTTCCAAAACATAAAAGCAGTTTCTTACAGTTCAATATACTGTCTTTAGAAATAATTGACCAAATGTTTTATAAAAATGTGTTTTTCCATGTTTTTTTTACTGAAATTAAAACAAGCCGAAAAGTAGAACATTTTTATCGATGCGGGTATGATGGACATGTAGTGGGGAGAAAATGGACAAGTCAATAATATACGAAGGGTAGAAGTTTATCGCTCGCGAAAGGAATAACTTCGCTCTCTCAGTGTTTGTGCGTCCAGTAACTGAAATAGAACAAAAACAGAAAGCAATATAAAAAAGAGTTCAATATTCTTCCCTTCACTTTCCATCATGCATTGGATGTGATTATGGATGTGACTGCCCATTTCAACCCCACCAGTGCAATTATTTCAATAATTTAAATTTACCACTTACGAATGAGTTTACTTTTCCGTACATACCTAATATCGCTTCTCTGTCAACTTACAAACCGAAATATAAGCATCAGCGAATTCAATTTACAATTAAACCACTCAAAATGCTTAATATCGAAGCCGTAAAATTACATCCACACGCGGAATCATGTTTGATTTTCAGTTTTTGTTTCCCTATTTCACTATTGATCAGTATTCATTGTCATATGATGGTTAGTTTGTAGTGCAGTGCATAGTGCATAAAATCTAAAATAAGTGCATAAAATCTAAAATAAATATTCTAGAGTAGCATGTAATGTTATTGGTAAAGAACCGTGGATCGTACGCTCGTTGTGAGGAACCGTGACCTGCGGCAGTGCGGAAGAAATATATGTTTCCAATGTTACTTTTTAAGCGGTTTCATTTAGCTGTTTGCATGTTTGTAAAATTTTGGCGGATTACATTTTTTCTCGAAAACCCATAAATATGGGTATCTAATGGAAGGACTTGACTAGTAGGACACAGTTATTTAAAAAATCGGAAATCCAAGATGGCGGCCGTTACAAAATGGTAGACAACAAATTTTGTCAAAACTATCAAATCAAATGAAAAGACTTGACTAGTAGAACACAGTTATTTATGGAAAATTCAAATCCAAATAAGCTCCCAAGAAACCCCTCCCCAAGATGGCGAATTATGTATTTTTTTCGAAACCCCATCAATATGGGTATCAGATGAAAGGCCTTGACTAGTAGAGCACAGTTATTTATGATAAATCCAACTCCAAAATGGACAATTACTTTTTTCATGCAACTCCCGCATATGGATATCGAATGAAAAGATTTGACTAATATAATACAGTTAATCATGAAAACATTCCATTCCGAACTTTTTAAAAAAAAATTGGGATATTAAACGGGGAGAAAACTGTGTCGTTATCGAAAACTTTTATACTCTCCCGACTGATAATTCGACATGATCAACATTATATGGATCAAGAGAAATCAGTTCTAGTGATTATAAAAATGAATTGATTTCGGAGCTAGTAAAGTGATTTACAACTCTTGAGTCGGACGAATTAGTAGCCAACCAATACTACTAGATTCTCGCTTCAAGCAGAAAGGTTTTGGGGATTACAGGACGCTAAAAATTACATCCATAGAATATACGCCTACGAAATTACCACAAATCGTTGGTGATGAAGCGCGGTCATTTGTATGGGAGGAGTTCGATGCATTGGTTGGCAATCTTCGATCCTCACATGGTCGGTGTTAAGTCAGACCGAACCAAGTGACATTTTTATGATTTCGAGAAAAACGAGTTTGAAGTTTGGTGCTACAAGGGGTTTCTATTGAGCATTCAAAACAATTTCGATAAGTTATTTTTTGCTGTACGCGTGATTTTCCAAATCTGATAAATGTAGAAAGTAGCTTACAAAATGTTTAACATAATACAATCAAAGCATTTTTAGTTTTGCGACCTGGTCCGCTCTGACTTAACATCTTCCATTCTTTACATATCCGAATAAACCAGTTCTTCGAAAGAGCCGTCAAGCCGCTCAAATGAGTCGACTCTTTTCATTGAGCGCGCGGCACTGAGCCGCTCACTGAAATGAACTGTTTCGCCCATCTCTAGATATGAATACTCTTACGCCTAGATGGTCACTGTTTAATGTTCAACATGAGAAAAATGTACACGATAAATTCGGCTCTGTTACAGCTGAATTGTTAGATGTGCCCCATAAAAGAAAACAGATGAGATAGAAGAAAAAAAGTGGTAATCTGAACGTAAATATAGTGGATGGGTTAGAACTACTAAGTTCTCCCCTTGAAAAATTAAAAATCTCGCGTCTGTTTACCCATTTTGGCCAGTTTTCTTCAATCGCTTGGTTCAATCATACGATTAGTTGTCATCTGTGGACATCGCCAGTAATAAAGGGTGTGTCACATCAAATTGCATCACGGAAAAAACGCTGTAGAAATTTAATTTTTAAGAATTATATCTTCAGCTTTCGCTTATAATCAGATAAGAGTGTATAGATCACGTTGGCCATGCTTCACTGTCAATTTTTCGTAAATTTGGAAAAATGTCGTCGAACGAAAAAGAGCGTCGTGAATTAATCCTGTGCACTCATTTCGAGAATCCGGAGTTGTCACATCGGGACATCGGTAAGATGCTGGGAATCGTCCAATCCACGGTCAGCAGAGTACTAAAACGATACTTCGAGGACCTAACCATCGACCGGAAGGTGAAGAACGGCAAAAATGGATGCTCCGTCAGTGAAAAAGATCACAAGCGCGTAGTTAAGCAGTTTAGACGTGATCCGAGAAGTTCGGTCCGGGATGTCGCCAATAAGCTGAATTTGTCAAGTTCATTCGTCCAGCGGACCAAGCAGCGGGAGGGCCTGCGTACATACAAGGTTCAGAAGGCTCCTAACCGCGACGAAAGGCAAAACATGGTGGGGAAGACGCGAGCCCGGAAGCTGTACACCGAAATGCTGACGAAGCCGCATTGCCTGGTAATGGACGACGAAACCTACGTCAAAGCGGACTTTCGTCAGCTGCCGGGCCTGTTGTTCTTCTCCGCAGAGGACAAATTCAGCGTTCCGGAGGAGATTCGCAAGCAGAAACTATCCAAGTTTGCCAAAAAGTACATGGAGTGGCAAGCGATCTGCTCTTGCGGAAAGCGGAGCGCCCCTTCGTGATGACCGGCACGGTAAACGGGCAGGTTTACCTCAAGCAGTGCCTACAGAAGCGCTTACTACCACTATTGAAGCAGCACGAGGGCCCGACTATCTTCTGGCCGGATATCGCTTCGTGCCACTATTCAAAGGACGTGTTGGAGTGGTACGAAGCCAACGGGGTCACCTTCGTGCCAAAGGAAATGAACCCGCCCAACGCGCCGGAGCTTCGCCCAATAGAGAAATATTGGGCGATTATGAAGCAGGCCCTCCGGAAGAACCCAAAAGTTGTCAAATCGGAGGCGGACTTCAAGAGAAAATGGATTTCTGTTCAAAAAAAAATACAACCTGACGTTGTACAGAACCTTATGGACGGGGTAAAGAGGAAGGTGCGAGCATACGGGCTTGGGCTCGAAGTATGAATAAAAAGAAAATGCCAAAAGTTGTTTAATAGTTTTTATTTTACTGTCTAAAATTTTCAAAAGGATCGGCCTACTGGGCGAATTTCTACAGCGTTTTTTCCGTGATGCAATTTAATGTAACACACCCTTTAAGTTCACCTGTTTTCAGCAATTCATAATACACTACACCCATCTTATCCCACCACATACGCAACATTATCTTGTCACAATGAATATCTCGCTTTGGATGTAGAGGATTAATAAAATTATGATAGTTAAGGGGGGACCCCGTCTGGAAGGTCGAAAAATATTTAATTTTCGTAATTTTTTTCGGATGTTAGGAATAAAGTGAAGTGTTCGGATATTTCGGTTATTGTTTAAGGTATATTTGGAGATGAAATTTCCATTTGTTGAGTGCACGAACAATAATCATTACGATGTTGACAGCTGGATGCGTAGATGCTGTCTGAAAATCGATACCTTGCTGGTTGCTGGTAGATTCTGAAGCAACGGGGTGTCGCAGATTGAAATCTAATGAATATTTTGAAACTTTAGGACTACCTAATGCGTTTCATAGAGTTTTTTGAAAATTCGTGAAATTGTCAAAATACCGGGCACTTTTGTTAAAAATGAGTATTTTTTAATAAAAAAAATCACCACTGAGAAGCTCATAAAAAATTTAAAAAGGGATATCAAAAAACGGCTATATAACGCTTAAGATAATTCATTTTTACATGCTGATAAAAAAATCAGCCGAATCGGTCGAGTAAATCCTGAGATATCGTTACCACCAGCTGAAAAAAGCATGGTTTCGAGAAAAAGGTTTAAAAATCCGTACAGCAATACTATATGGGGTAGTGGGGGAAAATTGGTCATGGGGGGCAAAATGGTCACCTGCTTGTTCGGTAGTATAACTATAAACGGCATCTATACCGTATTGATAGTCACCTTATGTTTGAAGAAATTAATGACTTTTGAGTCACCCTGTACTTTAGTAGAGCTGTCGCATGTCAAAATATAAATAAAAACAGAAATTGCTCTCTCGATAGTTCCGTGCGCATGGTATCTAAGCAATTTCTCGTGAAATTTAGTTTATTCAATCTGATATATTGGACAAATCATCAGTTTGGACGACTGTTCACATATTCTAGGAGAGGTGAACAGATATTTTGTTTAATCTCAGCGATTAATTAACATAGAAATTACTTTGATGTTTGTGGGCAAAGTGGTCATAGGTGAATAACGACTTACAATGTTCTGTTTACTAAAGCTGATATACCGCATCACATTCTGCTCTTGAGGAGTATCCTTTTGTGGCTTTGACCCTGGATAAATATGCCACTCCAACTAAACCAAGTCTCATTATGCGGAATGTTATGTGTTTCTTACTACGTTTTTGTATGCATGAGAAAATTTAAATTGAGATTCTAGGTGAATAGGCCAAGCTTATTTCATATATGTATCCACTATATCAAATATGATTTGAACAATTTGGACGAAAAGAAAGCATAAATCTATCCCATTTAGCTTGATATGTGCGAGTGACCACTTTGCCCCCACTAGGTGACCACTTTACCTCCAAGCAAAAATAATGTTCAATTTTTCATCTTTTTTTTTGTAATGATGAAAAGTGTACTATTTTGAATTTTTACAGTAAAATCCGTTTGCTATCTTGAACAACAACGAGTTAAACTATAATATTCTTCGAGAAACGGGAATTGAAGCGGTATGTGGACGCTGGAAATGGGCATATTCCTTAGGGTGACCACTATGTCCCCACTTCCCCTATTAAGTTCTGATGCACATCATCCGTACCCAAACAGTTTACTTGTAACTAGTTTATTCGGAATCAGTTCGTATGGCGAACTACCGTTTTTTTGAAAGAACTACCGTTTATTCAATCTTTTTGGTAAACTAGTTCTTTCGTACCATTCGTGAACAGTTCGCCTATCTCAACCATGGAGCCTAACGCCCTAATTGTATACAAACATGTTTATTGGACTTCCTCCACAGAGCAAGCAACAAGCAAAATCTAAAAAATATATCTGCTCAATTCGCTAAATTGTTTACTTGTTTTACTAGCTTCACTGTTTGTGTTATAATTAGAAAATTGCTGAATAAATTTCCTATCCAATGGTATATACTATAACACATATTGCAATAACAATTTTGCGTAATATACATTTGAAATCTCTTAATTTTTCTTTACATTTTTCGTAGAGCAACTTCCTATATAGAAATCAAAGACGTAGTGTTACGCCAAAAATAAGGTACTTTATGTTTTTGGGCATTTTTAATATTATAAGCTACCTGCTAATGTAAGAATAAAAAAAACGATTTTTTTTATTTTCCAGATCAAGGTCCCTCTTAACTTTCTTTGGAAGCTGCGTGTTTTACTTGATTTTTCCGAAACCTTCTCCAGTTAGAATTCTGTAGGAAAGTATGATTGAAACTTGAAAGAAACGTCTAGGGCCAATACCGATAAATAAAAAAAGAGTATCTGTAGTTAAATTTAAAAAAAAAGGTTTCGAACGACATGCCGAAATATAATAACGGTTGACCATGGTAGGGATGAAATTATTGCTTAGCTAGTAAGATTACTTATTTTGTGCGGAGCCTGTGCTGCCTAAATGACACCCATTAGCAGGCGAAAGTAACAGCAGCTTTAACTCTCTCCTGGTACATACATTTAAGGACAAGCAGTACATTCCTATATCTTTATAACCACTTGTCCATTTTGTTCATCCCCATCAATCACTATGCAAATCTCAGCACCTGTGTGTACAATTGCAGAATATGATATAATTGCCCAACAGGATGTTGAATTCGAACAATTTTGCTCCACAGTTTCCACCAGAGTGCGCTGATTCAATTTGTTTTGCATTCGATTCGATCCCCGACACCTCCACATCTGTGCGTGACGACAGTATGAGAACCTCACAACCATGAAAGTCATAGAATCGTATAATTTACATTTTTATAAGCTCTTTGTCGTCCCAGTTTCTACACATCAAAAGAGTTTCGGTTCACAACCGGAACAACAAGCGGGAGCAATGGCGCCATCAGGAGCCAAAACAGAAAAGCGGAAATGGGTTCTGATGATGCCGAACCGAAAACAAACACTAATTAGCACTCATCTGTTTTCATGTCGCATCCCACGTTGGAGGTGTCAAATTAAAATCATCCTTCCACTCTTCTAATTTTTTTTGGCTCGGTCGGTCTTGATTCGCCTTTCTTCCGGCAATGGCGATCCATGAAATTGGAGCCCGGTGTGGACATGAATGCTAATTAGAAGAAAAGGTTTTTGAAAAGGCGTTGGATAACGATGAATTGGAGATTTTGAAGTTAAGGTGTAAATAAAGGACCATTTTGTCCGTCGGAAAGTTTTGGGGTGCTAGTGGAAGGTTTTATTTTGAATTGACTCACTGAAACGGTAGGCAAATTTGGTTGCAATTGTAAGGATGGTTTCTAGAATGCTTGAATAGTTGCGTTCTTATTGCAAATGAAAACATGGCTATTTGGTGTGGAATGCGGAACCATTTGTATCTTGTAAAGCACAATTCGAGTGTATCTCTCATTGCCATTCGGCAAATAAACGTCTGTAAAAATTTCACTTCAGTTGTTGTGCATGTCAACCTGCCAAACACGCTACATATTGCATTGCTGCAAACGTCCAAACTTCAATCGATCCCTCGGTTCGCTATCAATCATACCACTTTGAAATGGCATCCATTAGAACGCGTTAGGCGATGGGAATATGGTCAACTGTTCCTGTTCGGACACAACCGTCCGTTGTTCAAGCTCTTCTGCAAAGCAAACAAGTAACAACACATCCTTGTGACCAGGTTTCTGGCTTTTGGAATGTTTTCTTTGCTGGCTTTTTTTACTGGTGCTTTACGTTAATTGGAATGACATAACCAATTTCAACCAGTCTTTTTGACGAAATATAATCGGTATACGTACTTCAAAATGGGATAATTTTACTACGAACAGTGGAATAGTTTTACGATAGCGCATCATGAAGACACATTAACCACACTGGACGGTATTGCGTCAATACTATGTGTTGTGAAATAAACAAAACATGTTGCGTGGTTAAAAGCTACAGATCTAAACTACACTTGCAGTGCTTCTTCCGTGAATACGGTAATGTTCGGAATCGAGATCATCATCTATGTTTTAATTCACAAATTCATCCAACTTGTTTGGGAAAGTGAAGATAGTTTACAAACTGAGAGAATTTTTTTTTGCGTTTTTTTTCAGGAAGCTAATGCCTAAAAGTCCGCGATTTACGGAGGACTACTGTGAATTGATACAAACTAAAAAAGAAGGGGCGGAATCTAGATTAAAACTTGTTCCATTCGACGGATAGTTAATTTGCTAGAACAATCAACTGAGGGTGGCAATTTTCGCAGACATGTTCGTAATAAAAACTTTTCGAGAGAATATGTCATGATAAAAATACATGAAAACATACACGAACTGTTTCGTCGACATTTCTTCAGAGAAACTTTCTGCCTGAAATCGAATAAATTTGTTTTATTGGCAAGGAGAATTAGGAGCCATTCCAAATGAAATCGACAAATGACAAAACATAAGTATTTTTGATTCGAATGAAAGTTTGTTTGTTTTTTTTTCTTCTATTATACAGATTTTCAGCATTTTTGGCTGGTTCGTCACTTTTACCTTCCATTTTGGAAGAATGTCGGGAGTGAGAATTGAACTCGTGACCTTTAGCGTGAGAGGTATGGATGTTACCACTACGCCAGATCGCCTCCACAATGAAAGTTTGTATTCCGTTTGAGTTGGAGGAAATATGAATTTTCCACAGCAATTAGGATTTTTTTTGACTGAAGTGTAACTTTTGAAAAAGGCGTATCGATTTTAGTAAGAGAAATCTTTGATAATCTTAAAAACTATGAGTCGTACCGAAATCGTGTCTTGGAAAGAGTGATAGATAATTTACTAAAAAGAAACTTCAATTTGGAATAGCTGAAATACGTATTTTTAAATATTTTTTTTTTATTTTTTCATATTAAATAGATTTTTTTTTCCAAAATATATATTTCATTAAGGCTCATATGGCGTCGGCCTAACGGGGCCGGGAGTTCAATATTTTGACAATGTTTGCTTACATCTATGTTAGTAATACTCGCGGTTGACTCGAGGTTAGTATTACAAGTGTTCTCATAATTGGTATGTCGCAGTCTTCGATGCTCTGTACGTGTGCCCGACACGGGATACTTCCTATTGGGATGCAGCTGACCATTAATCAGCAACGCCCCCCTAGTCTGTACCCCATATCTAGCGTGGTGCGTCTTTCTCAACTCGAGGAATCCAGGATAGAATGATCACTAGCCGGCGCAATCATCAGCTCGTGTAGAGTTGTCATGAGCGGTACAACCTTTGGCTCTTGTTGAATGATCAGTGGACTGCACAACCTTCGGCCCGTGTATCTGTAAAGAGTGTGTGTATGTATTGCCGCGACTAAGTAAAAGTTTATCGATCGGATAGGAGGGATATGAAACGGGGACACAACGAAAGAAACATCATTAAACGTTGACATCGGCGTTTCTGAGGAACAGGTATGAATGAAGCAGAAGATCAGGATCCCGGCTACCTAAGATATCCCGGACGGGGATATCCGATTGTCTGCCTTGTGCTCTCAGTGCTCTAGAGAGCTGAGAGCAAGCAGCATGGAACCGGATACATGACCAGACAACATGCTCGATGTCGTGGTAGCCATCGCCACAATCACAAAGATTGTTTGCTGCGAGCCCAATGCGATAGAGATGCGCGTTTAGGTTGTAGTGATTGGACATGAGCCGAGATATCACGCGAATGAAATCACGACCTACATTCAATCCCTTGAACCATGCACTCGTCGAGACCTTAGGGATAATCGTGTGTAACCAACGACCGAACTCATCATCACTCCACATGCTCTGCCAACTTACGAGCGTATACTGACGAAAAATTCATTATAAGCAATTTGCCTTTCAAAAAGAGTGCCTTCTAAAGCGCCCACCTTAGCTAGCGAGTCCGCTTTCTCATTCTTCGGAATCGAGCAATGAGAGGGAACCCATGCTAAGGTAATCTTGAATAATTTTTCGACCAAAACACTCAATAGTTGTCTTATTCTTGTTAGGAAATAAGATGAGCGTTTATCAACTTTCATTGAGCGGATTGCCTCTATTGAGCTGAGACTGTCTAAAAAAATAAAATAGTGGTCGATGGGCAATGTTTCAATGATCCCTAATGCGTAATATATCGCACCCAGTTCAGCGACATACACGGAACAAGGATCTTTGAGTTTGAAAAAGGCACCGGAATTTTCATTGAAGATGCCGAAGCCAGTGGATCCGTTTATGAATGAACCGTCCGTAAAGAACATTTTATCAGATCTAACTTTTCCATATTCTGCCGAAAATATCGGCGGAATAGAATCGGAGCGTAGGTGATCTGGGATTCCATGGATTTTTTGTCGCATGGACAGATCAAAAATGACAGAGGAATTGCAGAAGTATGGGAAGCAAACTTGGTTGGAGATGCCTGGTGAAGGGAGCACGTCGTGGGTAAGGTACTCATGGTATAAAGACATAAAACTTGACTGAGGAGTCAGTTGGAGTAGATTTTCGAAGTTATCAATCACCAATGGATTCATGATCTTGCAACGGATGAGAAATCTGTAGGATAATTCTGTGAATCGAAGAGTAAGCGGGGATACTCCTGCCAAAACTTCGAGACTCATCGTATGTGTCGAATGCAAACACCCCATGGCTATACGCAAGCAACGATATTGTATCCTCTCCAGCTTGAGAATATGAATCCTGGCAGCTGATCGGAAGCAAAAACTGCCATATTCTAACACTGACAATATCGTTGTTTTGTACAACTGAATGAGGTCTCCTGGATGGGCACCCCACCATGTTCCGGTAATTGTTTGGAGAAAATTGATTCTTTGCTGGCATTTCTGTTTCAAATACGCAATGTGTCTCCCCCAGGTACACTTAGAATCAAAATATACACCCAGGTATTTGAAAAACATAGAGTGTTGGATCGTTTTGCCGGATAGGTGAAGCTGGAATTGGGCGGGTTCGTGCTTCCTAGAAAAAACGACCATTTCAGTTTTCTCCGTAGAGAATTCGATACCCAGCTTGAGGGCCCACGTGAACAGATTTTTCAGGGTATCTTGCAACGACTTTTGCAGAACGACGGGATTAGTACCCGTGATGGAAATAACTCCATCGTCTGCAAGTTGTCTCAGCGTGCAGTCTCTAGTTAGACAATCATCCATATCATTGACGTAAAAACTGTACAAGAGGAGGCTTAGGCAGGAGCCTTGTGGTAGGCCCATAAAACTGTAACGAGAAGATTTCGAGCTGCCATGAGAGAAAATCATGTGCTTTTCTGACAGTTTGTCATGTAGAAAATAAAAAAAATGCGTCCAAGATAGCTATTTCTGAAAAACTTTGTGAAACATCGAATTTTTATGAAGTTTCGAAACTTCGAATTTTTGTATGTTAACGATTACAACAAATTATGAATCCTGATGTGATTTAAAACAAGAAAAGCTCTTCTATAATCTCCTTCTAAATGCAGCCATTCTCGAGATTTTTAAAACATGTTTCTAATCTATCTATCTATCTATCTATCTATATATATATATATATAAATGGAGTGATGTCTGTCTGTCTGTCTGATTCTTATTTTGGGGCCGGGGAAGGTTTTCGTGATATTTTGAGACCCCTCCCCCCTCTCTAAGGGGGGGGGGCTGCCATACAAATGAAACACAAATTTCTGCATTACTCGGAAATTAACCAAGCAAACGAAACCAAAGTTGGCATGTGAAAGTTTTAGGGTGCAATAAATGTTTCTATGATGGTTAGACAGTCCTTCCCCCACTCAAAGGGGGGGCTGCCATACAAATGAAACACAAATTTCTGCATTACTCGAGAATTAATCAAGCAAATGAAACCAAATTTGGCATGTGGAGGTTTTAGGATGCAATAAATGTTTCTATGGTGTTAAGATACTCCTTCCCCCTCTCTTAGAGGGGGCTGCCGTTCAAATGAAACACAAATTTTTGCATTACCCGAGAATGAATCAAGCAAATTAAACCAAATTAGGCATATGGAAACTTTAGGGTGCAATGAATGTTTCTATGGTGGTTAGATACCCCGCCCCCCTCTCTTAGGGGTGCCTGCCATACAAATAAAACACAAATTTCTGCATTACTCGAGAATTAATCAAGTAAATGGGCGGGACGAAGTTTGCCGGGTTAGCTAGTTTATTATATTTATTGTATTGTAATTTATTGTTATTAATTTATTGTTATATCGTCATGTTCACGAAATTCAATGAATATGCTTATAATTTTCAACAATTTTTTCCAATACATCATTATGGAAAAAATACATGCTAAGGTTTGTTTAGGAGTTTCAACCCACATGTCTTCATATGTTTTTCAACGTAACTCCTAAACATATATTTTTACATTAATGATGAATTTGGAAAAGTTATTGAAAATTATAGGCAAATTCATAAAATTTCATGAACATGGACAAACATATTAAATGAGCGTATTTACTATAAAAAAGACAATAAATTAGGAATATATTTTTTAAATATCTCGAGAATGGCTGCATTTAGAGGGGGATTGATAAAGAGCTTTTTAGTTTTAAATCACATAAGAATTCATAATTTTAAATCAAATAAGAATTCATTATTATTAACACACGAAAATTCTAAGTTTCGATAAATTCGATGTCTCACAAAGTTTTTCAGAAATAGCCATCTTGGACGCATTTTTTAAATTTTCTGCATGACTTCTTTTTTATATGAAAAAAATTTAAAAAATAATAAAAAATACATATTTCAGCTATTGCAAATTGAAGTTTTTTTTTGTAAATTAAAGAAGAGTACTATTTTTTATTCTCAGTGTATATTTTTTTTACATTTTAACATCAACACTCCATAACATTTTCCAAGACACTATTTCGGTATGACTCATAGTTTTTGAGATATAAATTATCAAAGATTTCTCTTACTAAAATCGATATGCCCTTTTCAAAAGTTACACTTGAGTCAAAAAAATCCCAATTGCTGTGGAAAACTCATATTTCCTGCAAGCCAAACGGAATACAAATTTTCATTCGAATCAAAAATACATGTTTTTGAAATCTGCATTTTTGAACGATTTCATTTGGAATTGCTCTTAGTCAAGCGGTCGATTCTGTATTGAACTTTCTCTAGTCATATAAAAACATCCTTCATATGTGAATATTTCTCAATTTGATCGAAATTTAACTGCGTGCCATGATATAGAAAATTATTTTTTAAGTTTTTTACACATGTGAAAGTGTATTGAGAAGAATAAAAAATCGATTTTCATATTATTCTAGAATGTATTTAAAGTTTTGCGTTTTCTGCTCATTACAATATTTTGATCATTCAACTATTTTCAAGTTATGAAAATGTTAGAGAAAAATTCTTGGATAAAATCAAAATAGTCCCGTACTATTCCGAAGAATGTGATGTCTCTATTCTTCTTATGTTTACGACTCGCTACAACGCCGTTTGTCTTGCCACAGTCTCTACTGTTTGACTAATAAACATGTGTTTTAGATGGATGGAAGTGATAATTATAATAGTCTAGATAAATTGCAACATTATCCTCCGTGAAGGCCTCCAGTTTATCTTTTTCGCGCTTATATATTGCCTGGGATGATTACTTTTTTTTTTTATAAATTCGTTTATTTTTACAGGCTCAGTTGCATAAGTTTAAAGGAGCCGAAATCTTAAATATATTTTTAAAACTATATATATGAACAATTTTCTTAAATCTATGGTTAGTAATGTGGGAAACCGATTACTCGCGGTGAACTCGAGATTAGAAGGGTGACATATTTTTCTCAGGAAAAGGATGGGGTATAAGGAAATTATTACAATGTTGATAATCACACACACTCAATTCTTAAATCTATTCGTACATCTATTGTGAATTTACATTTCATTCTCCTGTTTATAGCAAGCGGACCAATTACTCATAAAGGAAGAAATGGAGGGTATAAGGATATAAGGATAATCACACACGAACATCGATAGATTTAAGGAAAACATATATTTGGGACATGTAATCAAGGTCTAACCGAGCCAACACATCTCTCACCGGCACATTGGGCTGCCTTCCTCTAGCCCGAAGGGAGTTCTCTAAATTCGATCTGGCAACAAGATACACCTCACACGACCAAACAACGTGTTCGATGTCGTGGTAGCCTCGGCCACAAACGCAGATATTGCTGCCGGCCAGATTGAAACGAAAGAGTAGCGCGTCTAACGAACAGTGATTGGACATGAGTCGGGAGAAGGTGCGAATAAAGTCCCGACTCAAGTCCAGACTTTTGAACCATGGTTTGAGGCTAACCTTAGGGATAATCGAGTGAAGCCACCGGCCCAATTCACCTTCGTTCCATTTGCGTTGCCAGTTAGCGATGGTATTTTTACGGACTAAAGAGTAAAATTCATTGAAGGCGATTTGACGCTGATAAATATCGCCTTCAATCGCACCTACCTTTGCTAATGAGTCAGCCCTCTCATTACCCGGAATTGAGCAATGAGAAGGGACCCACACAAAGGTAATGACATAACAGCGTCTGGATAAAGCACTCAAATTTTCTCGTATTCTCTCAAGGAAGTACGGCGAGTGCTTTTCCGGCCTCACTGAACGGATAGCTTCGACAGAGCTAAGACTATCCGTTACAATGTAATAGTGTTCAACAGGTCGTGAGGCGACGCTGTCCAGCGCCCAATGAATTGCTGCCAATTCAGCAATATACACTGAGCAAGGATTCTGAAGACTGTGTGAGGTGCTAAAAAATTCGTTGAACACTCCAAATGGGATGATTACTTATCTTGCGACAAAATCTTAATGGGCTTGTGGCACTTTCGGAATAAAGAAATTAATATTTTTCTGCCGGCCGTTCACCCTTGATTTAACGAATGCATCAAGCGGTTATTCGTCTGAGAGGCAATGATGCGATATGTTTTATAAATGTGCCAAAAAAACATTGAATTATTTTTTTAAATGACAAAACATGATGTCATAATCTGTGTGTTGCAGAAGTTTACGTGAACGTGAAATGTGAACGTTCGATAAAAATAGAGACAATGAATTTCAATAGTCGTTTATCGAAGTATTGCATGCTCTATCAAAGTCTACATTGTATTTCTTAGTGGAAAATAAAAAAAAATCCTTGTTCAACTCTCGCTGCCCGAGTAAGTTTAAAATGTCCACTTGTAATGCGCTCAATTCATGCCAACTGGCGAAGGAAAGTCAAATTTGAGAGACCAGAAAGAGATAAACGACACGCCACTGCAATTGGCAGCGTGCGGATGCATCCGCACATTCCACCATTAGTTTGGAGAAAAAAAAGTATTTCTCCGATCGAACAAGGTGAACAGAACAGCCTGGCGTTCGCGTGCAACTAGCACGCGAACTTGTATTCGTTGGTTTTTATTTTTTTTCGTTCGATTCTATTCGATCGAGATTCACAAATTGACATTTTAAAATTTATTTCACTAATTAAATGTATCGCTCATCACTTTGGAAACGAACTGCCGATTCCAGAGAGAGCAGTCGAAGATTCGAGGATTAGAGAAATATTTGAATAGCTGCCTTTCCTCTTTTGCATTTTTACTGGCCAAAACATGTAAAATGCAATGTTTGCAAAGACGTGAAAATGGTATATCCAGAGCCCTTTTTTACGATTCCTTTGTCGTTAGGTCATTTGATTTACCTAAAACCATTTACAATTCATAATGACCATGTGTATACGCAGTAGAGTGCCAATGAAAATGGCCATCTCGAATTTTCAAAGCGAACTTGATTAAAAATGTTGAATCCCACGAAAAACTATCCTATACAAAATATCAGCTCAATCGGACGTCATTTACTAGTGTCGCACAGCGGTCAAAGTTTGAGTTTTTTGAAAACCGGAAAATCACCCAATTGGGGAGTAAAGGAAATCGGGGTTTTCGAAAAAAAAATGTTTTGATGCTAAATATGAGATTTACTGTTATCTAGAAAAAATTGTCAAAAATCGGCTTTTCAGATAAAAGCGACCATGTGCCGAAAAGTCAATTTTTGACAACATTTTTTTTTGATTCCCAAAGTGTTGATTTTGAACAAAAAAAAAATAAAATAAAAAAAAATCGAGATGACAGTAGATCTCGACGTTTCATACAATTTGAAGATATTTGGCATCAAAACATTTTTTTCGAAAACCCCGAATTCCTTTACTCTTCCCTTGGGTGAGGGGTTATCGGTTTTCAAAAAACTCAAACTTTGACCGCTGTGCGACACTAGTAAATGACGTCCGATTGAGCTGATATTTTGTATAGGATAGTTTTTCGTGGGATTCAACATTTTTAATCAAGTTCGCTTTGAAAATTCGAGGGTCACTTTTTTCCCATACATCCATTGGTACTCAATACGCAGTGTGTTGTGCTATCGTGGCCGAGTGGTTAGTTTCTCACATTATTATGCCGGGGGTTCGGGTTCGATTCCCATTCTGGCTGGGAGATTTTTCGTCAGAGAAATTTTCTCCGATTTGCACTGTGGTCACGCGTATTCTAGAACTTGCCACTTCAGAATACGAGGGTCACTATTTATATTTCGGGAATTGGCAACACTGATGTAATGTGAGTCCATCTGACGGTTCCATCGTAAAGTTTGACATTTTTGACGATATACGTACTCAGAACATTTTGTCATACGGACGCTATTTGTTTATTTTATATTTAGTTGAAAGTTTGGTCTCGGCAAAAAAATGGAACAACAAGAGTGCGTCAATCATCTTAATTTGACTTTTGGCGATGAAGCTCCATCAAAAACCACTGTGTATCGCTGGTATAGTGAATTCAATCGTGGTCGTAGTTCGCTGTCCGACGAGTTTCGTGAAGGTCGTCCAAAATCGACTGTAGTGCCAGAAAACATCGATGCTGTGCACGAAATGATTAAGCAAGATCGTCATGTAACCTATTGTGATATTGATGCATCCCTAAGCATTAGATCCACCAGCATATATGCGATTTTACATGAACACTTAGTTGTGCGAAAATTATGTTCACGTTGGATCCCACATAATTTGACAATCGCTCAAAAAAAAAAGGCTCGTGTCGATTGGAATAAATGCTTTGAAAATTGGTTTAAGCGCATGCAAAAGTGTATCGATCATCGTGGCGAGTACTTTGAAAAACAATAAAAATATATTCGCAGCTTAACTATTTGTTTTTGTTCCTATTCCCGAAATATAAATAGTGACCCTCGTACATTCAAGGCGTGTTATTCGGCATACAAATCTCAACTAAGTAGTACTAATAAAACTTACTAATAAGAATGACATTGTCATAGACATTGTCTTCGAACGACTTTTCTTAATCCTGCTCGAAGTTATTGATGAGTTTTCACCCAAAAACTCATGATTTCAGATTTAATTTACTCAAACAGCAAAATAACATAGTTTTGAAAATCACAATTATATAGAGTGAATTTTTTTCTTTCAAATTCCGCTAACAAATATTTTTTATGTTTGCCCCAGAAATAATGACAAACAAATGAAGAGAGCGTATTTTTTTGGGAAGAAAAAAGCGCTATATCGGTTATTTAAAGAGATAGAGAAGAACTTCGTTCTACAAAGATATCTCAAATAACTGGGGCTATAATATTGTTGAACTATGTTCATCTTCGTCTATGAAGATAGGATAGTTATAAAACATATCGACATCGACAATTTTAGTCTATTTTTGATAATAAAAATGACATAAAAATGAGCGCTCTATCATATGTAACAACTTTGTCGAAGACAGTTTTTGTGTAGAGAATAACTGTCGAGCTCTAAATGCTTGTTTCTACTTAAATGCATCTCCTGGACCATTGTGTATTGGAAGAAAAGAGCAGCTGAAGCGAATACTCGTGGAAGTTTATGGTGACTCTACACAATCGTATAGACTTGGTAGGGAATGATTTGGACGATTTGGTTTTAGTGTTGAAAACAAAAAGCGTCCGGGTCAACCGAAATCCTTTGAAGACGAAGAATTAGAGACATTACTCGATTAAGATTCGTGTCAAACACAAACAAAGTTTGCAGAATCATTGGAAGCAGCTCGACGAGCGTTTTTCAAAACGACTCGAAACCGCAAGTTATATCAAAAATCAAGGAAATTATGTCCCATACGGAAAGAAAGCGAGATATGTCGAACGGTGATTTTGCGTCTCTGAAATGTTGCTTAAACGGCAGAAAAGGAAGTTTCGAATCGTTAACGGGTACGAAAAATGGATTCATTGCGACAACCCAAAACGCAAAAGATCGTATGTAAAGCCGAAGCGAATTCACAAATTCACGGTGTCGAAGTAATGCTTTGTATTTGGTAAGATCAAAAGGATTTAATCCAATTTGTGTTGCTAGAACCCTGTGAAGCTATCAATGGAGACTTCTACAGGTAACAAATGATCCTGCTTAAGTCCCTATAAGCAGTCTGTACAACCATTAGGTCGAAGACGTTTGACATTAAATAAATTAAAAAGGAAGCTATTGCCGAAAAACGTCCAGATTATGTGATGAGACACAAATCGATCATATTACATCATGACAACGCTTGGCCTCATGTTGCTGTTCGAAAACTATTTATAAAATAGCGGATAAGAGATTCACCCGCCTTATAGCCCAGACCTTGCCTCTTCCGACTACCATTTGTTCCGATCGATACAGAACGCTTTGAGTGGAACATGTCTTACTTCAGAGTAAAGGGTGTGTCACATCAAATTGCATCACGGAAAAAACGCTGTAGAAATTTAATTTTTAGGAATTATATCTTCAGCTTTCGTTTATAATCAGATAAGAGTGTATAGATCACGTTGGCCATGCTTCACTGTCAATTTTTCGTAAATTTGGAAAAATGTCGTCGAACGAAAAAGAGCGTCGTGAATTAATCCTGTGCACTCATTTCGAGAATCCGGAGTTGTCACATCGGGACATCGGTAAGATGCTGGGAATCGTCCAATCCACGGTCAGCAGAGTACTAAAACGATACTTCGAGAACCTAACCATCGACCGGAAGGTGAAGAACGGCAAAAATGGATGTTCCGTCAGTGAAAAAGATCACAAGCGCGTAGTTAAGCAGTTTAGACGTGATCCGAGAAGTTCGGTCCGGGATGTCGCCAATAAGCTGAATTTGTCAAGTTCATTCGTCCAGCGGACCAAGCAGCGGGAGGGCCTGCGTACATACAAGGTTCAGAAGGCTTCTAACCGCGACGAAAGGCAGAACATGGTGGAGAAGACGCGAGCCCGGAAGCTGTACACCGAAATGCTGACGAAGCCGCATTGCCTGGTAATGGACGAGGAAACCTGCGTCAAAGCGGACTTTCGTCAGCTGCCGGGCCTGTTGTTCTTCTCCGCAGAGGACAAATTCAGCGTTCCGGAGGAGATTCGCAAGCAGAAACTATCCAAGTTTGCCAAAAAGTACATGGTGTGGCAAACGATCTGCTCTTGCGGAAAGCGGAGCGCCCCCTTCGTGATGACCGGCACGGTAAACGGGCAGGTTTACCTTAAGGAGTGCCTACAGAAGCGCTTACTACCACTATTGAAGCAGCACGATCTGGTCGGATCTCGCTTCGTGCCACTATTCAAAGGACGTGTTGGAGTGGTACGAAGCCAACGGGGTCACCTTCGTGCCATAGGAAATGAACCCGCCCAACGCGCCGGAGCTTCGCCGAATAGAGAAATATTGGGCGATTATGAAGCAGGCCCTCCGGAAGAACCCAAAAGTTGTCAAATCGGGAGCGGACTTCAAGAGAAAATGGATTTCTGTTCAAAAAAAATTACAACCTCACGTTGTACAGAACCTTATGGATGGGGTAAAGAGGAAGGTGCGAGCATACGGGCTTGGGCTCGAAGTATGAACAAAAAGAAAATGCCAAAAGTTGTTTAATAGTTTTTATTTTACTGTCTAAAATTTTCAAAAGGATCGGTCTTCTGGGCGAATTTCTACAGCGTTTTTTCCGTGATGCAATTTGATGTGACACACCCTTTAGGATATCAACAATTTGCTGGATTCATTCTTGCCTTCAAGAGATGAATGTTTTTTTCGCGATGGAATCCGCAATTACCAAAGAGATGGGAAAAATAGTGCAAGCGATAGCTAATACATAATGTGTTAATTAATTTCATTACCCAAAACAATGCGTTTTTAATGCAAAAAAGAACCGAACGAATTAAGCGGTACACCCAATACCAATGACCCTACATGGTGTGTTATCTCCTTTACAGCAGTCCGGTGTCGAAGAAAGAATTGGTGAAATTTGAGGCGCTACCATAAAATCCAGTGGAATTCCTAGGTCTTTAAATTTTGTAATTCTATTTAACACAGTTCCAAAATTTTCGTATTTGAATTCTATTGATGATCGTTTTCTAGAGAAGTATATAACAGAGCACTTTGAACCGGCAAAAGTTGTCAATAGTCTTTGAAAAAATGCTTAATCTTCGTAGTTTTCCACCTGTATGAAAAATTTGAAGTCATCGGCATGAGTAAGTTTCTTGCTTTCGGGAACCAGGTTGACGTCATTGAGGAACTTATTTTCATATCGTTTGGTCAGTCAGGTAGGACTTCAGCCAAAGCTAATGCCAATGCGATAATCTTTTGATTTGATGATTGATTCTATCGAAGGCAGCCGAAAAATCAGTGTATTTTGTGCAGACATTGCATTTATATTTGCTGTAGGTCTCAAATAAGTATGAAGTGTCAGAATTATTTAGTAGACGGAGTGTGCACTAATCGTTGTTGTTTTTCAATTACGTAATTTTTATAAGCCTTTTGGATTTTCCAATTTAAGAATAACTCTAGTAGAATGTATTGATGGCCCTGAAACAAGCCGATTAATTCTGCGGTTTTGTAGAAGCAGTTGAAGATGGGAGGTTCATGGTTTATACTTACCCTCGCGAGAACAATATACAAGCTGGCCGAATGTTGCTATTTGTTTCATTTTGTCGATATACGCGTTGTACTGAGTATTAATCACGAAAGTTCTCTTTCTGTTTTGTATACTAGCAATGACATTTATCGCGGTGTTCTTTTTTGCAGTAGACACACATTCGATCAAAGGCAATTGTATAATCGGAACGAATCCGGATGATCAAAAGGAGAGTAATTGCGATCCCTATATGCATGTCCGACAGGAAACAGATTTATGATTTCAGAGCCCGTAAATTGCAACGACCATCTACCACAGAAAAATTCTTGTTTTTTGGGGACTTCGGAATTGAAACGTTTAGTATAACCCTTCAACTATGTATTCTACTCGTCGGTGTTTTCATTAGTGTTAAAAAAGGGGAAAACAGAGGGCAAATCTGAAGTCCCTTCAATAATTGTATTCCTATACGGATCTCCCCAATGGTTCTCAATTGTCCCTCTATTTTTTGTAGCGAATATACTCCCAATCGGCCAGAAATGAGCTGTACTCCCAATTATATAGGTAATTGGTGAAAATAACTGACAGGTGTAATACGAATATAATCTTGTTTTGACTTCCGGTTCGCAGATAGGGTAGGGCGGGGCTAGTTGGTAATTTTTGAATAAATTTGGCTATAACTTTGAAGTACACAATTAAGCTTACCTTTTACCCTTTCGATTAAAAATAACCAGAGAATCATTTATTCTACATTTTTCTTTTATTTAACGGCTTTATATTTCAGAATAAATTGACCAACTAACCCCACACATGGGGTATAATAAGCGTTTTTTCATTAGAATTTTCCTTCATTATAAATTAATTAATTAAATCAAAACAAAAACAGTTAACAAATATCATGTAGTCGAGTAAAAAAACAAATTATTGAAAATTTCAAATTCTCATGTTGGAAATTATCCAAGCAATCTTTTCCAGCGATTTCGTCTCTCTTCCACTTTGTGGCGCACCAGAGATGCCAGGTTTGAATACATTTTGAAGACATTTTAGTATGATAGCGTACGTGGATTTTTAAAAGATATTATTTCCATGAAATTCTAACTATTGTCCGAAAATATCGTCAAAAAAGTGGATCTTTAGTCTCAGCGAACGAAGCGGTCTGAATACATATTGTCTCTAAAAGACATTAGTTCATTTGCGCTCGAAAATTCGAATGATTGTGGCATTGCATTTCTATTATTTTGGGCCTATACTATACAATAGATTAACCTAGATCTTTCAAACGACCACTTCACAAATCGAAGGATTTCCGGATACACTCTTTTCTACAATTAGTTTCATGGATATGGTTTGAGTTACAACCAAAACTTCAAAGCTGAAATAAACGAATAGAGTTATCACAGTTCCGTTTTTGTGTAAAGAACTTTCCATCGATATTATGATGAAGACATTTGAAAACACATTTGAAAAAAAATCACCTGGCATCCCGGCGGCACACAAGCTGTTTCTTACTTGCATCTGTTTTGATGAAATTTAAACCGGACGAACCCCAAAGTATATTGAAATAACCTCCAGGTATGCAACATTACTCGATGCATTATTGTGAGTTCTGATATTCAATGATAGCGTTTATTATATTTAAAGAAAATTTTACAGCAAGAAATATAAACATGACAATTGTATTGCAAGTGGTTTGTGCGGTGGTTGGTACCAGGTAGTCTCGTTTCAAATACACTGGGTTTAGCAGTAAAACATATGCTTTCTTTATTTGTTTATAGCTTGCGTAATGAAACGCGGCACACCTGAAAATTTTATATGCGTTGCTCTCGAACGAGCCATTTGTGTGACCAACTAGCCTCTCTATATATTGGGTTGGGGAAAAAGAAATGTCGTATATTGTCAATATATGGCAACACTTAAACATATCTTGTGTTGTACTTATCGCAACGAGTCATACTATACGGCTATTTAAAGACGACAATCTATGCTACAAGTGTCGTTAAGACAGTGTTGTGATTGTCCTTTTCAATCTCAAGTTATAGCGCGTCAAAGATGGAGTCCACCAAGCAAGAAATTCGTCATATTTCACGTTTTTACTACCTGCGAGGTAAAACTGCAACGAAGGCGGCCAAAAAAATTCGTGTAGTTTATGGACCCGATACTATAACGATTCGCACAGCACAGCGTTGGTTTGATCGATTTCGTTCTGGTGTAGTGTCTGTCGAAGATACACCCCGTACTGATAGGCCGATCGTCGTGGAAACCGATAAATTGTTGAAATCATCCAAGTAGACCGGCATGTGGGCCCTCGCTCGATTGGCCAGGAACTGGGTATAGACTATAAAACCGTTTGGAACCATTTGCAGAAGATTGGATTCCAAAAAAAAAAAACTGGATGTATGAGTGCCACACGAGTTGACGCAAAAAAATCTTTTAGACCGAATCAACGCCTGCTATGCACTGCTGAAACGGAACGAACTCGACCCATTTTTGAAGAAGATGGTGACTGGTGATAAAAAGTGGATCACGAACGACAACCTAAAGCGAAAAAAGTCGTGGTCGAAGCGCGGTGAGCCGGCCCAAACCAACGCCAAGCCCGGATTGACGGCCCGGAAGGTTTTGCTGTGTGTTTGGTTGTTGCTCAACTATGACCAGACCCTCAACTCGGTTCTCTACTGTGAGCAGCTTGACCGTTTTAAGCAGGCGATTGACCAGAAGCGGCCAGAAATGATCAATAGGAATGGTGTTGCTTTCCACCAGGACAACGCTCGTCCTCACACATCTTTGATGACCCGCCAGAAGCTACGGGGGCTCGGATGGGATGTCCTATTGCACCCACCGTATAGTCCGGACCTGGCTCCAAGTGATTATCATCTCTTCCGGTCCATGCAAAACGCTCTTGGTGATACTAAGTTGGCCTCAAAAGAGGCTTGCGAAACTTGGCTGTCTGAGTTTTTTGCAAATAAGGAGGGTGGTTTTATAAGGGGGGGGGGGTATAATGAAGTTGCCTTCTAAATGGCAACAAGTTTGCGAACAATACGGCGCATATTTGACTTAAATCGGATGATTTTAAGTATGTTAAATAAAGCGTCAAATTTCGATCAGATATACGACATTTCTTTTTCCCCAACCCTATATGAAAAAAAATATTCATGAAAAATCAATAAAAATTATTTTTGAAACGATTTCCGTAAATATTTAAGATTAATACATACAATAAACTTTTGTTTCACGTTAGAACCGATTTTTGTCATAGTTTTTCTTTCTTGTTTTATTGCATCAGCAATTCGCTATTTTTCATCCATAGATCGCTATTTTTTTGGACGCCCAGATTCCAAGATATCGTTAATGATCAACTTACCCAACTGACCAATTAGCCCCGCCCTACCCTACTGACTTCAAATGACCAGCAATGATGGAAAGCCCTATCCATTATTGTTCAGTCAATCTAGTTTTATAAAACAAGCAAAATATTTCGTCAGTCGATTTCAATTGA
Organism: Toxorhynchites rutilus septentrionalis; assembly: GCF_029784135.1. Classification (NCBI taxonomy): domain Eukaryota; kingdom Metazoa; phylum Arthropoda; class Insecta; order Diptera; family Culicidae; genus Toxorhynchites; species Toxorhynchites rutilus. The sequence goes on from NC_073745.1 coordinate 129,402,419, forward strand.
TGAAACAAGCATGTAATTTGTTCATACAAATTCGGTTCATGACTTCCTTACAAAATGGAATTGCGTATATATCAAGGATTCGACAGAGGGTCATATTCGATATATTCACATCAATTTATCCAATCTTTCCTTATCTTTAGTGGAATTAACGTCTCAACGTCTCAACGGTGTTATGATAAAAATTCGGTCGACTTCAACTTGATGCATTTCTTTTAATAGTGCATTGAAAAAAAAACATGAACACCTCCAATATTGTAGGTGTGTGCGTGCTGAGTGAAGCACTTATTTTGGTTTTGACATTTTTTAATCAGTTATCCAATTAGGTTACAAGCAAGAGGAGCAACGTATGAATTTTTTTTCGGGAATCTAGCTGTCCAAGCCCCCGAAGGGGCACTCTCGGTTCGCGACCTTTTTTATAAATAAACGGAAACACACTTAGCACGAACAACGTCCACAAAGAGGAGAACAACACCACACACTGCTGTTTGTCTCTTCCTAGCGCGTGTGGTGGAAAACGTGACATGAATTTAGTCCCGCTACTTGTGACTCACCCGTTAGCAGTCAATGTTGGACGCTCATAGTTCAACAATTGCCTAGTCGACTAGGTAATTGAGGAATATGGAGAACACATTTCATAACTTATTTGAAAGAAATTCTTGGTTGAACTTATTTTAATAATATTATTATATATTTATTATATTTATATTTATTTATTTGATATTTATTTATATTTTAGTAACATAAGACTTACTGTCTTTTTTTGGTTACAAACGAAAGAAATAAGTATACATGAAGCGCGCCACATATTATTTACGGGTTATCGAAACATAAACAAATGAAAAATCGAAACTAGTACAAAAACTAGAAAATTTCACGATTAATGAGTTGAACAGAAAAAATGACGTTTGAAGGAAATAAAACATCCTGCAAAAGCGTTTGATTTTTCTCCATGTTTCCCTTTTTACTATCGATCCTATCTACACACACACACACACAGGAATATCCAAGACAACATATGAATATATTTCATTACACATAGTGTAATTTAATCACAAAGTTTCAATCATGGATTTAATGGAGACGAACAAAAAGAGCGTGAAAAGACTGTACTCGTTATCAAAAACACTCGTCCAGGAGAGCGTCCGTTTTTTTGGCACACGGAAATATGAATGCATTACGTTATTTTTCGACGAAACCATTATTTTGGTCCAGCTTAATTCTCCTTTCTCGCATCGCATGAGAAAGCAATGAATTTCGACATAAAAATTAACGCCGAATTTAAATGCACCCGTGTCTCTTACTTCTGGCCTTGTCCTGTTGCATTGGTGCATTTGCAGCTTTCAGTTAAATTTTAACGCTTTGTGCATTTCACGGATGGATGAAATATGGATGCTGGGATAAATTTGGTATTAATTTCGTTCCAAATTAATTGCGAGATTTTGTGACTTCTGTACGTGCAGCCGAAATTGGTACCAATTATCGGACACACATTTTTGAAACGAGTCGGAGTGTGTGTGTGGCCACTTTTGTACTCTTCTTCGTATACTTTTGCAAAAGTAATTCACCTGTCATGATGTCCAGTTACATGTAACATTATTGCCGGATTTGTGATAAAATTGTGGAACTGTATTAAATGCATTTTTGGATTATACACAGATTTGACATAATTATTTCTGTGTGAGAATTACGTCATTTTTTTCACTAGTGGAATATAGCTCTCATGACCGGAACCGACTAAAAAGGACGCGTTAATTATCTTCTCATGAATCCACGGTCAGCTCGCGGATGTAATATTGCAGATGTTTTCGTATGCACGACAAAACCGCCAAAGTGTGCAGTGGGGTCCCAAGTAATGCCATGAATTTCAAGTCTTCCATCGAACAGAAAGGAGCGTAAAATTTAATTATAATATCTTCACTAACCACGGGCTAGCCGGTGGACTTGCGTCAAAAAGTTCGCCAAGCTGGTGCTACTTTCTTCAGGATTTTCTTTTTTTTTGCGCAAAAATGCACGCCGCCGTCAGAAAATAAAAGAACTGTGGCTTGGCTGTTATTATCCTCGGGCTGGAAAGTTGATGTGAAGATTCAATCATCTGCTGATTGCATGAAATCGACGAATGCCAAAATAAACGTTATCGCTTCAGAGCGGTTCTGAGAAGGCCAGTCTTTAGTCATCGTACAGTGCAAGAGCATTAGCTGTTTGAGCTCATGGGTTGCAATGGGTTGTTTTCGTTTAATTTTGCAGCTGACTGGGATTTATAATCATGTACGTGATGTTATTTCTAACAAATATATTTTTCAATAATTAGAAGGTTCGAACTAGATAGTTAGAATTCGAATTGTACCCAACCATCATCAAACTATGTGCAAGAGAATAAAAATCAGTCCATTATTTCCTGCTTGGAGTACTCTACTGAGTGAACAAAGTTCTAATATATGTACCGACAAGAGAAGGATATGAATCGACAGCAAAGTACATCTTCTACATAGTAAAAAAAAGACGGGTGGGTAATGTCGGGGACATAACCGGAGTGACGTAGGACTATACAAAGGGGACAGCTTTTGTTAAATATATATTTTAAATATATTGTTTTATTTTCTTCACCTACGTGAATACCTACCTATCTACCTGAAAAATGGATTAGTTTACTGTTTACTCTTTATGAATATGTTGATGGTTCTGAAAAGAACCTTTGGTGTTGTGTTTTTGTTATCACTCGATATTCCCATCTTGTTCGGCTAAACCTTCCTATTTAGCGATTTGTTGTCACTCGCCACAGCTTTCACAGTTGGAAAATTTCTTCCCATCCAGCTTGTGACATATTTTACAGTAAATTACATTCAATGGCACGTCGCATTACCACCACTCAGTGCCGGATTGGAGGTAATTTTAACCTGTAATTGAACATTTGCGATGACAGTGGTACAGTGTCGACTTTCAATGTGGGGTCATAATTTGGATCTCTATGTTTACAAAAATGTCCAATTAAATAAGTCACATTACATGTCCGTCCAATTAGCTAAATGTCGAACTAATTGTAGATTACTGTACTTTAAATCTGGAAACAATTTAAGAATTGGTGAAAATTGAATAATCAGGAAAGTCCCCAACTATCAATAAGCTCAGAACAACTGCCAAATTCACATACTCATCAAATCCTGGCAAACAAATTATGAAAACATCAATTTGTGTTTTATTATTATTTTGGATAATGTTTTAGAAAGCATTGAACTTTATTTCCTAAACTCTTTTTTGGAAGGTTTAATGGCCCTGAAAAGCGCCTTGTTTTATGGAATGGTTCCAATTTAGAAAACTTAGTACTCGTGGTTTTGAAAAAAACCATTTCGAACGCCCTCGATGCCGCCTTGTTCTGGATTTGCCGCCAAAGCAGTTTGTATAAAGAACAAACTTTTTTCTTCTGCTACCTGATGCCGTTTTGCGATTGCGTTTGCCACTCGCCATTCGCTGCAACTGCCTGTTGTCTTGATGTCCGCCGAACCGAATGTGTTCTGTTCCGAATGCAGGTTTTCTTATCGTCGCGAGCAGCTTTGCCAGCTAACTCGATCACTTCGGCGGCCGAAGCTATATAACGCCGGCTAGGTGGACTGGTACACAGGTACTAACGCGCTCGACCTAGCTACCTTTTCCGGTGCAATTGGCGGATACACCTACGAGAAATTGCAGACCACCACGGTTCGAGCGGGATTTTGCCTTTCCCTTCTCTTTTCCTCCTTTGTTGAGTACACGATGCCGATGTCGTACAACCACACGGGTTTACGGTTTGAAAGAAAATTAAATATTTTTTTGGGGTCCGCGTGTTTTATACTCTAGCGGTACACACTCACAGGATAGAGACAAATCGACAGACTCAGCCAAAGGGGCGGGTCCAACGAGACGAACGAATGAGCGTTAAAAGGGAGCGATGGCAAAAAAATACATTCATTACGATTTGTTCGCTCGTTGGATTCACATACAGACTAAAAAGGGTCCTTTTCAGGATCACAAAAAGTCTAAAGAGTTTATTGTTTTGTTATCACTCGATATCCCCATCTTGTTCGGCTAAACCTTCCTGTTTAGCGATTTGTTGTCACTCGCCACAGCTTTCACAGTTGGAAAATTTCTTCCCATCCAGCTTGTGACATATTTTACAGTAAATTACATTCAATGGCACGTCGCATTACCACCACTCAGTGCCGGATTGGAGGTAATTTTAACCTGTAATTGAACATTTGCGATGACAGTGGTACAGTGTCGACTTTCAATGTGGGGTCATAATTTGGATCTCTATGTTTACAAAAATGTCCAACTAAATAAGTCACATTACATGTCCGTCCAATTAGCTAAATGTCGAACTAATTGTAGATTACTGTACTTTAAATCTGGAAACAATTTAAGAATTGGTGAAAATTGAATAATTAGGAAAGTCCCCAACTATCAATAAGCTCAGAACAACTGCCAAATTCACATACTCATCAAATCCTGGCAAACAAATTATGAAAACATCAATTTGTGTTTTATTATTATTTTGGATAATGTTTTAGAAAGCATTGAACTTTATTTCCTAAACTCTTTTTTGGAAGGTTTAATGGCCCTGAAAAGCGCCTTGTTTTATGGAATGGTTCCAATTTAGAAAACTTAGTACTCGTGGTTTTGAAGAAAACCATTTCGAACGCCCTCGATGCCGCCTTGTTCTGGATTTGCCGCCAAAGCAGTTTGTATAAAGAACAAACTTTTTTCTTCTGCTACCTGATGCCGTTTTGCGATTGCGTTGGCACTCGCCACTCGCTGCAACTGCCTGTTGTTGTCTTGATGTCCACCGAACCGAATGTGTTCTGTTCCGAATGCAGGTTTTCTTATCGTCGCGAGCAGCTTTGCCAGCTAACTCGATCACTTCGGCGGCCGAAGCTATATAACGCCGGCTAGGTGGACTGGTACACTGGTACTAACGCGCTCGGCCTAGCTACCCTTGCGGGGAACTCCAGATCAACACAAGCGGGAACTCCAGATCAAGGTTCGAGCGGGATTTTGCCTTTCCCTTCACTTTTCCTCCTTTGCCATATCCAACCATGGCTGCTTGTGTTGGTTTGTTGATGTGAGGTGATGCGAAACGATGTGGTGTACGTTTCGGTTGAGAATGATCGTTACGGCAGCGGAGCGGGGATTTTTAAGCTGACTGGCTGGCTCGAGAATTACGCATGTGTGAGACTGCGACCGATGTTTCGTTCATTTTTTTCTTTTTCCTTTCCAATCGTGCTTCATTCTATTTCGCTGCTGCTCTGGTTGCCCGTTTTGGTCGGTACGATTTGAGGAGTACAAAATGGACCAATCAAAAATGGGCACATAGTGTATTTGGACAATGCTTGATATTTCACAATTATTCAATTATTTATCTCAAGAAAAATGAAATGTTATTCGTTATGATAGATGCGTAGATATATTTCCTATCAATTGATGCAAAAACCTTTGCGATCTATTGAGAAATGCTCGAGTTATAAGCGTTCCAAATCTTGCATTTTTTCCTACTTGTTCAATGCCTAGATTTCCATTTCACCCCCTATATCTTCCGGTTAGACGTAGTCCTACGTCAAAACAAACACTGATATTTGGTTTATACCATCCCTCAACTAAAAAGGCAGTTTGGATGACTTTTTTCTCTGAAACCTTTTGAAACAAGATGTAATTAGTTATTCCCCCTTATTCTGAATCGCGAGTGATGTGAGACAACAAAATCACTCGCTTTATACTGGAGGACACCTTACTTTCTAGATTCCTATTTCATACTCGAGTCGGTACTGAACTGAAACTCAAATCTCATCCAACAACCACTATCACGTCACGTCATTCATCTTCGGGGATACTGTGACTAGATCCATTTCACGTCGTTTGACGAGCAGAATAAGGGGGTTTGTTCAAATAATAAAATTCATAATATTTTCCATCGGATAAAGTTATTCCGAACCTTTTTTCATTTCAATTGTTAATCATATTGCTCTTTTTCTTATTATACCTATTTGATATTGATTTATACTATTGAGAGAAAAATAATTTCAATGGCATGTATGAATACGAAACGAATTGCTGAAGGTAAAACATAATTTGCTCTATTTTTTCGGATATATTTTTCGTCATCAGAATCGATTACGTTGAGTTCGATAGTTCGCCTACATATAATTGAATCATAAGACCATGCAACAATTTATGCTTCGAAAAACGTTTGAACACGTCGCGCTTCCTTATAAGGTCGTAATGCCGTGCGGTGAAAGATGCTGACATTCCGTTGTTTATTTTCCCTTTCTAAAGTCGCGCAGATTCCGATCGAGCTGTAAATCAATGAAATAAACGGTCGCTGTTTATCGCCAAGTTCAAATCACAAATGCACATTTCTTCCGAAGAGTTCATTGTGGAAGTTTTCGGTAAGGGGTAACAGGCAGCCACCGAGCGGTCCTATCTCCCTCCATTCAAAACGAACGATCAACGTTCGAGATCCCAGCTGCGGCATGAACTGTCCAAGTATAATTTATTAGTTTCCATCGCACCTAACTTTTCTTTCCTTTCGCTCGTTTAGAATGCGGTTGAAGTTCCAAATAAATTTAATATAAGTTAGTAAACTAAACTTGAAAAAAAAACAGAGCAAAAAATGGACCATCAAAACAAGTCCTAAATAAAGAATCGAGCGGACAGTGCAGAACGATCGTATATCAGTGGGCCAAAAATCGGGGCATTGAGAGAAAACGACAGAACACGAACGAATCAAAGTAATAATCTGATAGTGGTGCAGTTTTGGCAATGCGGTAAAAGGAATAAATATTTATGGCTTTGATCTTGAAGATCGATTTTCCATCGCATGGGTTTTTTTTTATGCTCGCATGTCCCCCCAGACCAAATAAGATCTTTCCTCGATGCGCTACGGCACTGCATAATGTGACATTTATTCTGGCCATAAACAATGAGGCCGTTCATCTTCTTGGCTGCCGAAGACGCGTCGTTCCGTTTTGTTGGGTCGTTTTTTTTTTTCTGCGAAACCGTTTTCTGCATAATCAGTGATTGGTTTAAAGATTTGCTGCGCCATTCAAATGGTGAATTCGGGTATAAAACACTTGGTGAAATTATTTTTTTTTAAATTTATCGGTCACAATATTAGAAATTGAAGTTATATTTGATATATAAATCTGAACAATGTAGGGGAAAATCTGGAATGACGGACACCTATGTATGATAGATAAATAAAATTTTTATTTTGAATTTTAATTTATTCATTTATTGTCGTAAATCAAAATTGTAGACCGATACATTCTTAATATTACTTAAAACTACTTACTTGAAACTAAAAAAAACTAAAGAGAGCTGGCTGGATAATTTATCCGTTTAATTTAGAAGAGGATTTTAACATAATCAAAATAATTTTTTTTATTTATTTATTTATTTCGTCAAACCAGCATAGACTAAATATGCTGCCCAAATATTACAGTGAAATTTAACTATATCTTAATCTATTCAGATAGTCTTTGAGCATTGACCTTGACATGGTTACATTTCACTGTGTTCGTTACAGAGGCTCATCATACGATTGATAGGACTACATTTAGCATAATTCGTTCTTCGGTAATCTATGTACAAAATGATAGGTTTTCTCAAGTGTATAATCGGTGCGTAAAAATTTAGATTTCCTAATATTCTTTCTGAGTCCACTCGTTGTGATATGATATCAATAATAAATATTAGGCTGTCAAAAAAGTCCTGCGGTATTTTTTTTGAATTTTCATTTGTTCATAAAATCTGTTTTAAGTCAAATATGCGCCGTTTTGTTCGATGACTTGTTCCCAATGAGATGCCAACTTCATAATACCCCTGTTATAGAAGCTCGCTTCCTTATTGGCAAAAAACTTCGATAGCCAATTTTCACAGGCCTCTTTTGTGGCTAACTTCTGACTACCTAGCTCGTTCGCCATGGACAAAAACAGGTGGTAGTCACTTGGTGCAAGGTCCGGACTATACGGCGAATACAAAAAAAACCTCCCATCCGAGCTCCCGGAGCTTCTGGCGCGTCACCAAAGAAGTGTGTGGCCTGGCATTGTCCTGATGGAAGACAATGCGGCCTCTGTTTATCAAAGATAGCCTCTTCTTCATGAGTGCTACCTTCAAGCGGTCCAGTTGTTGGCAGTACAGGTCCGAATTGAGCGTTTGGCCATAGGGAAGCAGCTCATAATAGATTATTCCTTGACAATCCCACCAAACACACAGCAGAACCTTCCTGGCCGTTGATGAGGGCTTGGCCACCGTCTGAGCCGTTTCAGCGGGCTTCGACCACGACCGTTTGCGCTTCACGTTGTCGTAAGTGACCCACTATTCATCGCCAGTCACCATCCGCTTCAGAAACGGGTCGATTTTGTTGCGATTCAGCAGCGATTCACATCCGTCGATACGGTCAAAGATGTTTTTTTGCGTCAACGTGTGTGGCACCCATACATCGAGTTTCTTTGTAAGTCCAAGCTTCTTCAAATGGTTAATAACGGTTTGATGACTTATCCCCAGCTCTTGGCCGATGCTACGGCTGCTACCATGCCGGTCTTTCTCGGCTAATTCAGCGATTTTGTCGCAATTTTCGACGATAGGCCTTCCGGAGCGTGGCGCATCTTCGACGACCTCTACACCAGAACGAAAACATTGAAACCATCGTTTTGCGGTGGAAATGGAAACTGTATCGGGTCCATAAACTGCACAAATTTTATTGGCAGCTTGAGATGCATTTTTGCCTTTGTCATAGTAGTTCTGTAAAATATGTCGGAATTTCTCTTTATTTTGCTCCATATTTGCGACACTATAACTCACGAACGACTTAACCAAACAAAACACTGTCAAGGACTATATTATAGCGCGCAAAAATACCTTTCCAACAAGCAATAGTATGACTCGATACAATGAATACAACTAGAACTACGCGCTTACAACGACACTTCGCGGAAATACCGCAGGACTTTTTTGACAGCCTAATAGAATCATGGCCGAGATCCGACGTTCTTTTAGGCTTTGAATTTTGATTAGCATACAGCGTGCCTCATATGAAGGGAGATGATATGGAGACCAGCCTAGTTTATGAAGTGCAAATAATAAAAATTATTTTTGTACAGATTCAATTCTGTCTTCGTGTGAAGTTTGATCTGACATATGTAATATACAATGTCTTTCTTGTGTACGGATCGTGGAAATGGTAACTAAAGCGTTTGATGAAGCTCAACATATTATTTGTTCTATGGATGATTGTATCATAATGATCAACGAAGGTTAGTTTCGAATAGAAGACCACGCCTAAGTCTCTTACTCAAGTGTGTTCTTTTTCTTGTAAAAGTCATCGAAGTGCAATTCCTAACATTGAGCAGTAATAAACTCTTAGTGCACCATTTATAAAATATGTCAACTTCATTTTTGAATGTTTGAGAGTTTTCTTCTTTCTTTATTTCCATATACAGCTTCATATCATCTGCGTAGATAAGTGCCTTAACACTGTTAAGAAAAACGCAAACGTCATTAACAAATAAAATGAACAAAAGTTGGATTTGGAATTTTCCCGATAAATCTTACCATTTGCGTACGGTCAGTCAAATATGATTCTAGCAATTTCAATAGCTTGTCTTCTATCCCTATTTTTTGAAGTTTAAGAAGGAGTAAGGGTATATCAACACGATCGAAAGCCTTACTAAAGTCAGTGTATAGAGCTTCAACTTGATTACGATTATCCATTGCATTCAAAGTGAATGTGACAAATTCCAGCAAATTTGTTGTTGTTGATCGTCCTTTGAAAACCCCGTGTTGCTTATTCGTAATTCGTGTCTTTAGTTGTTGAAAAAGTTTTTGGTTTATTATGGCTTCAGAGAGTTTTGAATCGCAAGAAACAATTGCTACTCCACGATAATTTCTTACATCGGATCTATTACCGGATTTGAATAATATTGGTACAAGAAAAGAGTTTTTCCATATTTTTGGGAGCATTTCTAATTCCAATGACTTATTGAAAAGCCATAAAAGTGGATGAATTAATTCAGATGCCAATTTTTTTTTATAAAAACCGGTGAAATTCTGTCAGGACCTGGCCCTTTCGAAACATCAAGCTTATTTAATAGGTCTGATCACGAACATCACTGCCACGTACTCTTTCACGTCACTTACACTTCACTTAATCTTTTTGTGTCTATCATCATTGTCACGGACAGTTGCGTGTGAAAATGAACTCCGTGAAGTGAGAGTGTTCATTCCCGTTTATAAGAGACATGTTGGTTGCATAATGTCGGGTGTTTGAACGTTGTGTCGGTTGCATAATTTCGGACGTTTGAACGTTATGCAGGTAAAATTAATACAGCGTATGAGATAATATTCCATTAAATTAATCGTATATTTTAGAATGACGAGTTTGTGATTATACCGCGATGATTAGTTTGCTGAATCAAATACTGGCTCAAAGATGAGGAGGAATACTTGGTTGCTCGGGAATAATGTAGTTGTTGAACATATGGAAATGTAATTCTACGCTAGAGATGAAACATGACTATTATGTTTAATAATCGAAATCTCGCATACTCTTGTACTTAGCTCTGTCTTACTCGTTTCAATAGTGAGAAATATTTAGAATCATTTTTTTATGAACCGTTTCTACAATTTAGATGAATAATAATATCTTCTATATCTCAGAACAAACCCAAATTTATCCACCTCACGATCAGTATAATCTGAGCTACTTCCATATGGGATTCTGAAGTTTATTCATCTTATCCTTCCCATTCTCGTGCAATTTGATATACGGGACATGAGGTTTGATTTGATTATTTCAACAGGAGCTGGTCAGCAGCGTCGGTCAGAAGCATAATCCTTATAGAAAACATCTGATGAGTTTCAAGGAATTTGAAAAAAGCGGAAAGTGATTCAGATTTCCTTTAGACGGATATCAAAATTATGGAAAAAGAACTAGAGAAAAAATTAAAAACAGTATCTTGTGAATGCTTTGACTCATTTTATCCTTGTTTGAAACTTATTATCACTTTTTTAATATTCTATCATTCAAAGTATGTCTTCAAAACAATACCGTTGAAAATATCTATAACGTAAAAAGTTATAACTATTGTCCTGATTCTGGTCTGGGCCGCCAATTGTGAATGTCTGAATTACAAAAAAATTAGCTCTGCAATGTTGGAAAAACTTTACAGTTATTATTTTACATTCAAAATATCAACAAATCAACATTATACGTAATCAATCATGATCGTATTTGGGCCAGTGGCCTCCATTGCCATTTTATGGTGTTGCAACTCTCTCTTAGTCTAATCCTAAAAATAGAAACAAAAAATTCCTGTTCATTCAAGACAATCGGAAGTAGACCTCTGCCATGTTTTAATGGGCCTAAGGGAACTACATTTTTAATCCTTAATTACATCCCATAGCGCATTTACAAACAAATTTACGTCCTCTGGATACGTCAGAATTTCGTACTAAAAGTGGCGGGTAAATTGCTGTTCGTCCGAAAAGGGTACAGAAGCAGTCGTTAACTTCCACACAGCGACATTGCCCGATCATGATCAGGAGATGAACGAGCAGATGCGTGATTATTTCGTCATGGAGAATTCCGGTGTCAGTGCGCCGTTCAACAAAATCGAGTCTGAGGAGGATAAACGGGCGATCCGAATCCTACAGGAGTCAACACGCCGCACGGAGGAAGGATCTAATTTTAAAATTTGAGACTGGGTTGTTGTGGAAAGTAGACGAGCCAAATTTCCCGGACAGTTATCCGATGGCCGTCCGTCGTCTAGAGGCACTAGAACGAAAACTAAAGGCGGATCCTCCATTAGCTGAACAAGTTCGCCAACAGATAGCTGGCTACGAGCACAAAGGTTATGCGCATAAAGCCTCTCTAACGGAACTAACATCTACACCTAGAAATCGGGTCTGGTATTTACCAATAGGAGTTGTAACCAGTCCAAGGAAACCAAACAAGATCCGGCTGATTTGGGATGCAGCCGCTAAGGTGGGTCATGTTTCATTCAACTCCCAACTTCTGAAAGGACCCGATCTCTTAACGCCGCTTCCAAAAGTTTTATGCCAATTCCGACAATTTTCAGTGGCAGTCTCTGGAGACCTGATGGAAATGTTCCACCAATTAAAAATCAGGTATCCAGACTACTTATCTCAGCGATTCGTGTTTCGTGCCAAGCCCTCTGATTATCCGCAAATCTACATCATGGACGTGGCGACGTTTGGGTCGACTTGTTCTCCAGCGTCTGCCCAATACGTGAAGAACCAAAACGCCAAAGAACTGTCCAATGAATTCCCCCGTGCTGCCGAAGCCATAATCCACAAGCACTATGTGGACGATTATCTCGATAGTTTCCGTACCGTCCAAGAAGCAATAGAGGTAGTGAACGAGGTCAAAACAGTGCATTCGAGAGGAGGTTTCAAGATGCGACACTTCTTGTCCAATAAGGCAGAGGTCCTACGTGGTATCGGCGAAGTTGCAGACGCAGAAAGCAAGAACCTGTCGTTGGAAAGAGCTGGGATTGTTGAATCGGTACTTGGAATGAAATGGCTACCAGGAGACGACGTTTTCACCTACTCCTTCGTTATGAGAGACGATCTCAAGCGGATATTGGAGGAGGACCTTGTTCCAACGAAGCGCGAAGGTGTTAAAGTGGTGATGACATTATTTGATCCCCTGGGACTTATCGCATTTTTTCTCGTTCATGGGAAAATCCTGATTCAGGACATTTGGGCCAGAGGAATCGGATGGGACGATTCCCAACGATCTATATGAACGCTGGCGTACTTGGACGAACCTTTTTCCGGAACTGGACTTACTTCGTATTCCACGATGTTATTTTCGGTCGGCTCTTCCTGAAAACGTAAACAATCTACAGATTCATATTTTTTGTGATGCCAGCGAAGCGGCGTTCTCATGTGCTGCTTACTTTCGTGTAAAACTAGACAGTGAAATACAGGTGGCATTCATCGGATCCAAGACTAAGGTTGCTCCACTCAAAACGATTTCGATTCCCCGGCTCGAGCTGAATGCCGCCGTGCTCGGAACTCGCTTTCTGGAAACTCTACAAAGCTATCACAGTCTACCAGTTCCCTGGAGATTTCTCTGGAGCGATTCGAGTACCGTCCTCTCGTGGATTTGTTCTGAGCATCGCCGGTACAATAAGTTTATTGCCGTCCGCGTCGGTGAAATCTTATCAAGCACAGATCAAATAGAGTGGAGATGGATCCCCACGAAGCTTAACATCGCCGATCAAGCAACAAAGTGGAATAGTGGACCACGGCTTTCGACAGAGAATCCTTGGTTTCGAGGACCAAATTTTCTGTACGAAGAAGAAGGCTCATGGCCAATACAGCGTTTAGTTGCTCCGACTACAGAAGAGCTCCGCTCAGATGCCATCATTTTGTGCCACCACACACCGCGGTTGGATATCCCAATCGATGTATCCCGGTTCAATTCGTGGACTAGGATTCAACGAACGGTAGCATTCGTGCTCCGCTACGTGGATAACTGTCGTCGAAGGAAAAGACACGAGAGTCTGCAACTGGGAGTTTTCACTCAGGACGAACTGAAGCGAGCTGAGGAACTACTGTGGAAGGTCGTTCAAAAGGAGGTATTCGCGGAAGAATTGTCAATTCTCGCTAAGTCACAGGGACCTCCAGAGAAACGACACTGTACAGTGTCCAGATCCAGTTCTATTTACAAGATATGGCCATTTATGGACGATCGTGGGATCTTGAGGATGCGTGGCAGAATCGGTATGGCTCCTTACATACCAAAAGAAGCTAAATTTCCCGCAATCTTGCCGAGAAATCACCCAATAACATTTCTGATAATTGACTGGTATCACCGTCGCTTTAACCATGCAAATCGGGAAACAGTCGTGAACGAGATCCGTCAACGATTTGAGATTCCGAAGCTTAGATCGATAGTGGAGAAGATTGCAAAGAATTGTGTTCCGTGTCGTATCTTCAAAGCTGCTCCGAATCCTCCACCAATGGCTTCTCTACCAGCGGTGCGTCTTACATCCTTCGTCCGTCCTTTTTCGTTCGTTGGGATCGACTACTTCGGATCGGTTTTCGTAAGAGTTGGCCGAAGTCTCGCAAAACGGTGGATTGCACTGTTCACATGCCTGACAGTTAGAGCAGTGCACATGGAAGTGGTGCATTCTCTCAGTACGGTATCCTGTATCATGGCCGTTCGTCGTTTTGTGGCTCGCCGCGGTCCCCCACGAGAATTCTACTCGGACAACGGGACATGCTTTCAGGGTGCCAGCAAAGAGCTCAAGAAGGAAATTGAAAAACGAAATGACGCCCTCGCATCAACATTCACGAGCGCCGAAACAAGCTGGAAATTCATCCCTCCTGCTGCGCCTCATATGGGGGGTGTTTGGGAGAGATTAGTTCGGTCAGTCAAGGTGGCAACAGGGGCTGTACTGGATGCGACCCGCAAACCCGATGATGAAACCTTGGAGACAGTCATCCTAGAAGCTGAGGCTACGATCAATAGTAGACCGCTCACTTTCGTACCACTGGAAACAGCTGATCAGGAGGCTTTGACGCCTAACCACTCTTTGCTGGGCGGTTCTACTGGAGTGAAAATTCACCCTACGGCTCCCGTGGACAGCCGCACTGTATTGAGGAGTAGCTGGAAGTTAGCGCAATTCATCACTGAAGAATTTTGGCGGCGTTGGCTCAAGGAGTACTTGCCTGTAATCACCCGCAGGTGTAAATGGTTTGAAGAAGTGAGGGATCTGGCCGTTGGCGACTTAGTGTTGGTAGTCAGTGGATCCACGAGGAGCCAGTGGTCAAGAGGACGCATCGAGCAGGTGTTTCCCGGCAAGGACGGGAGAGTACGTCAGGCGCTCGTACGCACTGCAACGGGAGTTCTTCGACGACCAGCAGTAAAACTTGCCGTTTTGGACGTCATCATTACATAAATTAATTGCACTTAAACTTAAATTGTAATCTAACTACACTAAAAGTGAGTCAATTTGCTTAAATCTATCTTATATATATATTGAACTAATAATATCTTAACCTAAATATAGTCCTAAATACTGCAGCGTAGAATCCGACGACTCACAACTTCAATCGCTATCAGTTTACCAAATGTGTAGGTTAATTCGATATTTTGTTAAAAATTAAACTAAATATATTATTTTCTAGCTAAAAGCTAACAGCATATCAAACCAGCGTTTGCTATAAAGAGTTGGAAACCCCCTTCGAGTCTTCTACCGTACAACCTTTGACACTTACTGTGTACACCAAGCTGGCCTTTTGTTAAAGTTGTAAATAAAAAACAAAAAAGGAATGTAGGGTAACACGGGGTGAGTTGGACCACCCCTTTATCTCAAAAAGTACGGCTCAACATGGATTTTTTATAATGTCATTTCCTATTCACCTGACGTAAAAATACTTTGTTAAAATTCGACAGGTGGATGGAAACGGCAGCATGAACACAACAAGCACTTTGATGTGAGTTTTCCGATCGTGGTTTTGAGGTTTTTCCCGCTGATTGAACAAACTTTTCGTGTATTGTGCAGTAAAGTTCTGTTCGCCTACAGAAGAGGAACAATTTGATGCAGCGAAACTGTAAGTTTGATAACCATAAATGAAATTGATTGCATCTCAATTTTTGCATGTTGTGTGGGGTGACATGGACACGTTTCGGTGGGGTGAATTGGTCCTACAGGTTTGAGGCTTTTCTTTGGTCTAATTGATTCCATATGCCGCTGAATTATACAAGAAAGGATGGGATGGCAACACTAGAAGAAGGAGGAGCTTGAAAGAGCAACGCAAGACCAAGCATCGAAAGTGTTCGAAAATGCTCGAACAACAGTGAAAAGATCCATTCAGAATTCGAAATGTTCTCAATCCAATTTTTCTGGTCTGGAATCTGGCCAAGACACCTGGTAGCGATCTCAGAATACTGTCACTGATTGTAACATCATCCCAAAATACTTTACATAAACATAAGTATATTTTTTTTCGATAAAACACACACTGGACCAAATCACCCCGCATCAAATTTTAATGTCCAAAAATCATCTCTTTTATTTTATGATATGTGTGGTAATTTGAAGATTGATATAATATAATGATTAAACATTATTGATTGAGAGAAAACAAGTGTAGCTCAGTATACAATGTGACATTTTTTATTTAGACTGAATTGGTTTGAAAATATGAGGCGATTTGATTAGGGAGTCAAAATTCCTCCCATTTCCCTTACAAAGAGCAGCCTGTTGTAAATTTTCGTCTGCAAAAAAAATAAGGTTCTCATTGTTATCAAGTATTTTTTGGGGTATTTTTCCTTAAATGAGTGCTTTACCATCACTTCTCTTGTAGTTTATCGAATCAGCAGTCTCATTTTTACTTCAGAGATATTAATAAAAAAATAAAGCCTTTCTCTATCAATAATGAATGACATAAATAATTATACCGTACCAGGTGCACCTTTACCACTTCAAAAATAATGTCATTCTGTAAAAAATAAACTAACATAATTGTTCAATGTACTTTAAATGTTGAGATGTTTGGTTTTTGATTTGAAGAGAAAAACAGTCGAGACAAATAGTTTGTCTATAATAGTCTATAACGTTATTTCTAGAACCGTAAGAACACTCGAAGACACGAAAAATAATATTAAGGCTTGACTCAATCTTTGGAAAACGCAATAAAAACCCTTAACTGGAACACGAAAAGTGTGGCGGCGAATGTTATTCTTCGAAACAAAACAAGGTTCATTGGACAGGAATCCACAATTTAACAAAATAATTATTTTGGATTGGATGGATGGTTGGGTAAAACGAAGCGAATCCGTCCTGATTGACCAGGACATGACTTTGATCCGGATTTTGAGACCCCTTTGGGATATCCTGTTCATTTTTTCTATTCTAGAATTTGTCCTGATTTTTGTTGTTGAATCATATTTTTATTGCTTTTTTTTTGTTTTTGACTAAAAAACACTTTATTAGTTAGTGACTATAATTTTGAGAGCATTTTAAGAGTGATTGTTTTCATTCAGAGTTTTCATTTCACCGTCTTCTTCTTCTTATATGGCACTAACGTTCCTAGAGGAACTCCGCCGTCTCAACGTAGTATTACTTGCGTCATTTTCATTAGTACTTAGTTGAGATTTCTATGCCAAATAACACGCCTTGAATGCATTCTGAGTGGCAAGCTCTAGAATACGCATGACCACAGTGCAAGTCAGAGGAAATTTCTTTGAAGAAAAATTTCCCCGACCAGAACGGGAATCGAACCCGAACCCCCGGCATGTTAGGTTTGACGCTAACCACTCGGCCACGGGAGCACTCATTTCACCGTAACGGTGTTGTTTTTGGGTTTTATCTGAAAGGAAGTGTCGTGTTACCAACGAATTTCATCGGAAAGATCCTTAAAGGACGTAAGGATTACATAGAATGACGTATTGATTATGAGGCTAAGTGCTACATAGGGTAGGGTGACCTTAACCCGACACCCTGAGTTGCAACGGCCATTCGTGACATAAAACTATTGTTTTTTGCGACTTTGGCATTGAAATGTATAGTGTGACTCTCTTAATATGTTTTTTATTGATCAACAGAGTTCATAAGTGTTAAAATAGGGGAAAACAGAGGTCAAAATCGGAAGTCCCTTTTTTAACACCTTCAAAAATGGTGGTCCTAAACCAACCTCCCCATGGTTCTGAACCAACTGACACCCCAAAACATTCAACTTATTTTACGTATAAATAAAAAATCTATATTTTCCTTTTTCTATGCATGGAAAACACAAAACGCCGTTTGCATAACTCGAGAACTAATCAGATTGATCTAATGAAAACTAATCAAATTGAACCAAATTTGGCATATTGAGGTTTCAGAGAGCAATAAATGTTTCAATGGTGGTTTGACACACCTACCCCCTCTCTAAGGGAAAGGGGGCTTCCACACAAATAGAGCACAAACTTCTGCATAACTCGAGAAGGAATCAATCGATTGGAGCCAAATTTTGGGCGGGACGAACTTTACCGGGTCAGCCTAATAAAACGGAAAGAGTTCTTACTCCAATTAACAGAATAGCTTTCCACCAAATACAAGACAGCAAGACAGAAAAATTCATCAGAATATACAGACGCACAAAGCGTCTGCAAAAACAAATGTCATGGTCAATGGGTCAAATGCCGACTTTGCTGGAACTACACTGTGTTTCACAACTATAGAACCACTCATTTTTTCTGAGTTTCCAGAGAAACGGTTGAAGTGAAGTATATAGTGTAGGTTATAATAACTATCTTATTTTAAAAGACTGGCCATTTGAACTTTATTGTTGTGTTCAGGCGCGAAACATTCAAAAAACTAAAATTCCAGTGTTTCATAACTATAGAACCAGATGGAAAAACTCTCACTCCTTAAGAGACGAATGAACTCTCAGAGTTTAAAGTCTCTCTAATTCAATACCTTCCTTCTCACTCCTTTGAAAAATTAACGTCAATTTCATATGGATTACAATAAGTTTCTAATTCGTAGGTCATCTTTAGTTATCAATCAGTTCAAATAATCCATTCGGGGTGGTTTTGACCTAGTTGCGCCATGTTATAGTGGGTATCTCATTCTACGCAGAGGATACTTCTCGTTTAAGCTCTTAAAATCACTCATACTGCTTGTGAACTGCATCTACTATTCATCCGCTCACTCCTCATAAGTTCCTGACAGGATTTTGATTTGGTAAACAAGCTAATCAGTCCAAAATCTGAAGCCCCTATTCATTAAACCGTACCAAAAAATTGATAATTATGTATTTGAATTCAAGTTATTTTTATTCAAAGTAATAAAATAATTCAAGGTAATCTTTAGCTTGAATCTTGATTATTAATTGTTGTTACATAGTTTCAACTATTTTGTCAGTACCCTTTTGTACCAATTTCGCTTCCGAATTTGCAGCTTTTACTGCAATTTTTAGTTCTTCAAGCTTTTCTTTCTGCTTCATCCGTTCTTCTTGTTTCATCAACTTAGTAAACGTTTGGATTTCTTTTTCTTTCCGTTTCAAATCAGTTTTCTTTTTCCTTTCCTCAAGTATTTGGCGCTTCGTCGTTTCAATCAACTTCTTCGCAGGTTCTACTTGTTTATGCAACATATCCCAGGACTCGCTTGTGGCCGCTGCAGGAGTAACGTGAGGCTTACTTTTACCGTGAGTTGACGAGTTGCCAGGATACACGGCAGCAAAGAGAGGATTCAACGTTTCCACTGTTAAAAGTTCATCCAGTTGCACATTGTCCACTAATTATTCAGTATTCCTCATATCAATCTGTTGGTCTGTAGTTGAAAAACATTTGTATTATTTATATAAGATTTCAACATATTTTGGTGCATTATATGAATCTACGCTGTGCATTCATAATAAGCCTGAATACTCACATTGTAGTATCACCAATTTCAACTGTCCGAAATATGAATCTCAGGGAGAAAAGTTTGAATCAAATTTCGGACATTTCATTTTGTGATTTTTCTTCAAAAATTAGATTATACTTGAATATTTTTAACAGTCAGTAAACAGATAATGATGATGATAACTAATAAAATACGAGATAAAGGGCCTGGCCGGGTAAGGGAGTAAAAAGTGCCCCCAAACCAAATCACTAGCTGTATGGCAAATATTGTAAAGGATATTAAATAAGAAATTTTGGTGGTTTATTTGAACCCCTATGTGGTTTGACGTAGGATCTATAGTAAAAAACGCACTTTTTCGATAATTTCACGCCATCCTCAAAAGATCCGAGATAAAAATTTGAAAAAAATACTGAATGTGCATCTTACTACGGTGTATCAAAAAAAATTATCAAAAAAAAAAATTTCATCAAAAATTTTAGTACTAAAATAAATATTGAAATCTTGAAATTTTTTTTTTGGGCTTTAGAGATTCAGTACTACTCTAATTCATATTTTAATGTGTTTCTACGGCTTTTCTAGATATGTGTGATTTTATTCAGATTTTTTTCAGTGTTGAGCGGTATCAAAAATTTTTTTTTTTTATATTTCCAAAGAGTGGTTAGGTAAGGGAGAAAAGGTGCCCCCAAACCAAATCACTAGCTGTATGGCAAGTATTGTAAAGGATATTATATAACAAATTTTGGCGGTTTATTTGAACCCCTATGTGGTTTGACGTAGGATCGTTTTTCGTTTATTTCAGGCTATCCTCAAAAGATCCGAGATAAAAATTTGAAAAAAATACTGAATGTACATCTTACCACGGTGTATCAAGAAAAATTATCAAAAAAATATTTCATCAAAAATTTTAGTACTGAAAAGGACGGGTGGGTAATGTCGGGGACATAACCGGAGTGACGTAGGACTATACAAAGGGGACAGCTTTTGTTAAATATATATTTTAAATATATTGTTTTATTTTCTTCTCCTACGTGAATACCTACCTATCTACCTGAAAAATGGGTTAGTTTACTGTTTACTCTTTATGAATATGTTGATGGTTCTGAAAAGAACCTTTGGTGTTGTGTTTTTGTTATCACTCGATATTCCCATCTTGTTCGGTTAAACCTTCCTGTTTAGCTATTGCGTTTGCCACTCGCCACAGCTTTCACAGTTGGAAAATTTCTTCCCATCCAGCTTGTAACATGTTGTTCAGTAAATTACATTTAATGCGACGCGCCGGAGAAACACTTTGCCACTCACTGAAACTAATTGTTGCCTTGATGAGCGGCGAACCGAAGCTGCTCTGTTCTTGATGCGGGTTTTCTGATTGTTGTGAGCAGCTTTGCAAGCCAACTCGAGCACTCCGACGGCCGAAACTCTATAATTGCTGTTAGGTATACTGGTGCTTCGGCACCAATCCGTTCGGCCTAGTTACCCTTGCGGAACAATCAGTGAATGCGACCAACAGGGAACTGGAGACCTGTACGGTTCGAGTGAGACTTTGCCTTTCCCTTAACTTGTCCTCCTTTGTTACGTCCACGATGCCGATGCCGTACAACCACACGGGTTTACGGTTTGAAAGAAAATAAGATATTTTTTTGGGGTCCGCGTGTTTTATATTCTAGCGGTACACACTCACAGGATAGAGACAAATCGGCAGACTCAGCCAAAGGGGCGAGTCCAACGAGACGAACGAATGAGCGTTAAAAGGGAGCGATGGCAAAAAAATACATTCATTATGATTTGTTCGCTCGTTGGATTCACATGCAGGCTAAAAAGGGTCCTTTTCAGGATCACAAAATTATCTTCAATCTAAAGAGTTTATTGTTTTGTTATCACTCGATATCCCCATCTTGTTTAGCTAAACCTTTCTGTTTAGCGATTGCATTTGCCACTCGCTACAGCTTTCACAGTTGGAAAATTTCTTCCCATCCAGCTTTGTGACATGTTGTACAGTAAATTACATTCAATGCGACGTGCCGAAGCACCACTCAGGGTCGCATTGGAGGCGATTTTAACCTTTAATTGAACATTTGCGATGACAGTGGTACAGTGTCGACTTTCAATGTGGGGTCATAATTTGGACCCCATACTCTATGTTTACAAAAATGTCCAACTAAATATGTCGCATTACAGGTCCGTCCAATTAGCTAAATGTCGAGATAAGTGTAAATTACTGTACTTTCAATCTAGAAGCAATTTAAGAATTGGTGAAAATCAATAAGCTCAGAACAACTGCCAAATTCACATATTCATCATATCCTGGCAAACAAATTATGAAAAAATCAATTTGTGTTTTATTATTATTTTGGATATTGTTTTAGAAAGCATTGAACTGTATTTCCTAAACTCTTTTTTGGAAGGTTTAATGGCCTTTTCCTCCTTTACCATGTCCAGAATGGCTGCTTGGGTTGGTTTGTTGATGTGTTGTGATGCGAACCGATGTGGTGTACGGTTTGAATGAGAATGATCGTTACGGCAGCGGAGCGGGGATTTTTAAGCTGACTGGCTGGCTCGAGAATTACGCATGTGTGAGACTGCGACCAATGTTTCGTTCATTTTTTTTCTTTTTCCTTTCCAATCGTGCTTCATTCTATTTCGCTGCTGCTCTGGTTGCCCGTTTTGGTCGGTACGATTTGAGTAGTACAAACTGGACCAATCAAAAATGGGCACATAGTGCATTTCGACAATGCTTGATATTTCACAATTATTCAATTATTTATCTCAAGAAAAATGAAATGTTATTTGTTATGATAGATGCGTAGATATATTTCCTATCAATTGATGCAAAAACCTTTGCGATCTATTGAGAAATGCTCGAGTTATAAGCGTTCCAAATCTTGCATTTTTTCCTACTTGTTCAGTGCCTAGATTTCCATTTCACCCCCTATATCTTCCGGTTAGACGTAGTCCTACGTCAAAAAACTATTTAAATTTTGAAATTTTTTTTTTGGGATTTAGAGATTCAGTACTACTCTAATTCATATTTAAATGTGCTCTTATGGCTTTTCTAGATTGATGAATATCTTTAAGCTGTTTTTTTTCGAATATCTAATAATAAAAATAAAATAATAAAAAAAATAATACACAGTACAAAAAATGTTATAGATTTTCTGGAATTTCGAAATTTTGAAAAAAAATATAACTTTACTGTGTATTTTTTTATTTTATTTTTATTATTAGATATGTGAAAAAAAAACAGTTTGAAGATATTTATCAATCTAGAAAAGCCGTAAGAGCACATTTAAATATGAATTAGAGTAGTACTGAATTTCTAAATCCCAAATTTTTTTTTTCAGAATTTTAACATTTTTTTAGTACTAAAATTTTTGATGAAATTTTTTTTTGATAATTTTTCATGATACACCGTGGTAAGATGTACATTCAATATTTTTTTCAAATTTTCATCTCGGATTTTTTGAGGATGGCCTGAAATAAACGAAAAAGTACGTTTTTCACTATAGATCCTACGTCAAACCACATAGGGGTTCAAATAAACCCCCAAAATTTCTTATTTAATATCCTTTACAATACTTGCCATACAGCTAGTGATTTGGTTTGGGGGCACTTTTTACTCCCTTACCTAACTACTCTTTGAAAATATATAACAAAAAAAAATTTGATACCGCTCAACACTGAAAAAAATCTGAAAAAAATCACACATATCTAGAAAAGCCGTAGAAACGCATTAAAATATGAATTAGAGTAGTACTGAATCTCTAAAGCCCAAACAAAAATTTTTCAAGATTTCAATATTTATTTTAGTACTAAAATTTTTGATGAAATTTTTTTTTGATAATTTTTTTTGATATACCGTAGTATTTTTTTCTAATTTTTATCTCGGATCTTTTGAGGATAGCCTGAAATAAACGAAAAACGATCCTACGTCAAACCACATAGGGGTTCAAATAAACCGCCAAAATTTGTTATATAATATCCTTTACAATACTTGCCATACAGCTAGTGATTTGGTTTGGGGGCACCTTTTCTCCCTTACCTAACCACTCTTTGGAAATATAAAAAAAATATATTTTTTGATACCGCTCAACACTGAAAAAAATCTGAA
The DNA here is from genome assembly GCF_029784135.1 of Toxorhynchites rutilus septentrionalis. NCBI lineage: Eukaryota > Metazoa > Arthropoda > Insecta > Diptera > Culicidae > Toxorhynchites > Toxorhynchites rutilus. The sequence goes on from NC_073745.1 coordinate 129,425,918, forward strand.
TAAAATCACACATATCTAGAAAAGCCGTAGAAACACATTAAAATATGAATTAGAGTAGTACTGAATCTCTAAAGCCCAAAAAAAAATTTTCAAGATTTCAATATTTATTTTAGTACTAAAATTTTTGATGAAATTTTTTTTTTGATATTTTTTTTTGATACACCGTAGTAAGATGCACATTCAGTATTTTTTTCAAATTTTTATCTCGGATCTTTTGAGGATGGCGTGAAATTATCGAAAAAGTGCGTTTTTTACTATAGATCCTACGTCAAACCACATAGGGGTTCAAATAAACCACCAAAATTTCTTATTTAATATCCTTTACAATATTTGCCATACAGCTAGTGATTTGGTTTGGGGGCACTTTTTACTCCCTTACCCGGCCAGGCCCTTTCATGAACGGTTGAATTCTACATGCTCACGCTAAACGAGCGTCAAACACAAACGCCTGTGTGTCTTGATGACACAGAATACACTGAATACAATATAATTCTAATGCCAAAATTAACTAAACATACAAATTTAATTTTTGTGAGATTGTTTTGTAGCATTTTGTAATACAGCATGCGGCCCAAAGGTCCAAAATTTCAAAATTCAGGTCCAATTTTTTGATTTTATAAATAACAACAAGAAATCGGGGGTCTACGTAGCCACATTAGTTGCGCGTTCGCTTAGTAAGCGATCGATCGTGAGTTCAAAACTCAGGGCCCTCATTGACCATCTTTGTGTTGTTACAGAATACATGTGACATGTACACGATTGAAATTCGGCTCTGTTACAGCTAAAATGCTAATGAGCCTAAAATAAACAAAAGGGATAAAAAAACAAGAAATCGGCGTTACAAACGACGATCCTCTTAGTTTGTAACTTAGGACTAGTTCCTCGTTACACCGATACTGTTACTGATAGATTTGCTTATTACACTGTCCAAAACGCCAAAGGACAAGGTTGGACAAATAGTTTGAAAGCCGCCAATCAGCTAGTTATACCTAGGAATGCAACGAGAACACTCCATGACAATAATGAAGTGCACAATTATTTCTCCCAAGTAGATCATCTTCAGTATCTTATCATGACGATAGAAAGCGACGTCCAATTGCCTAGCCAGGAATGTATTCTTCGTTAATTATGAAATTTATAATGAGCTTCGCTGTACAGCAGACATAAATAATACAAAAAAGTAAGATGGCAGTAGCACTTTTGCGCCATTTTTTTTGTTATGCACATTTCCCTCCACAGAGAACTGCAAGAACACGAACATTACTCTGGAACGATGCCATACTTATGCTTGGCTCTTCTGTCAGCGGAACGGAACGTCTGGCGAAAACGGAAGGGCATACCGCATATGTGTCTGGTCCGAAAAATAGAGAAACGATCGCGCAAGGGGAAACATGTTTTCAATCCTCCCGGTGGAGTGTAAATTTTATTCCCTCATCAAGTTTCTCCGGAGTTGAATAAGTTTACTTGTGGCAACAGGAGATGCTCAAAATTGAACATGCATAGATTGATGTCGGAGCAATTGTTCAAAAAGTTTAAAATCACATCAATGACGAGAAAATATCATTAGATACGATTAATTAAATGATCAGATTATATTCACTGATACAATCTGGACATCCCTCGCAGAGCCAGTGCTGTGCGTACTGGTTTGATAAATTTGCGTAAAACAAGCAGTGAGTTATACAACTCAGTTTTTGTAGTGCCATTACTCATTTGTTTAAGTTTTTTGTTTGTATTAAACCTTCTTCACGCACGAGACGTAACGCTGTTTGCAAATCAAGATCATAGGTTGGGACCCCATGATGAAATCGTAATCACTCCGCTAGACTGAATACAAGACCTCTTCTCACCCGTATGCAGTGTATAGTTATGAATGTGTTGTGCTGTGTAACTGTGTACACGGAGGTAATTACATTTTTTGTGTTCTGTATTGTTGGTAGCTGTAATACGATACGGCGTAGATTGTTTAGATAAAGAACTATCCCTGCTTTCATTCGAAGAATTTATTAATACTCGTTTAATGAATTGTACTGAATACCGAATTGAGTGGGAGGGGCCAAAAGTTTGGCCCGCCTTTCCATTTAGCTGCTATGCATTCAAAACTGATGGGTTCCTTTGACATCATATCGCTTGTAAATAAAACTGAGAGGAATGAAACTTCATACATGCGATTGTTCTTTATTATTCTTTATCGTCACACAGATCGATTAAAATTTATAATAAGCAATAATTGAATTTAACCATTTAGAATGTAAGACTACGTTCACCAAAAAGGTTTTGGATGTAAAATGATAAACTAAAAACTGAACATGTAAGTAATCATTTCGAAAGCTTATAACTCGTCCAATACTTGATAAATCACAAAGATGTTTACATCTTTTGATTGGAATTATTCCTACGCATCTATCATGATAAAGTATCTCATTTTTGAAATGAACAATTGAATGAGTAATTGTAAAATGTGAATCATTATATAATTTTTTTGATTTGAAACTCAGCCATTTGATAGCCAAAATACACATCAAAACTTATCCTGTTAACGCCGAACACATAAATATATTCTAGTGAGAATCACTGTGATAAAATCAAGTAAGAACATTCTGTTTTCACAAGTTTTACCACTGATGTTGCACAAGTAAAACAACAACAACTCTCCTCCAGTCCCTCCACGCCTCATTAGGTCCTGGTATCCAGAATCAATCAATCAAGTTTTAGGCAAAAATTGAAGACGTTATCTGAATAAGCACTAATTATACCATAAATTCTTTGAAACGAATTTAGTTTTTATGCACCAATCTGTGATAAGAGCGAATTTATGAAACATCATAATAATATTTAAAATGTTTTAGGTATTCGCTATTTTTATGTTTCTCGAGATTTGCTTAACCGAACTTCAATGTTTATATACCACTGAATAAACCATTGTTTCAAGAGCGGTACGTGGACCTAGATTTTATTTTGTAATGTATGAGAAACAAGCATTTGAAAAACAGGTATTTTGACGCGTTGTTACGTCCCAAACATAGAAAATTTGCCATAAAATCTCAATCTTCAAGGTTGTCTCTCTAAGTATTCTTCTATATTCCTGAATTGAGTGGAGTTCAACCATCCATTATTCTATTTTTTTTCTTGAGTATCTCTTCGGTTAATGTTGTTCTATCGATTGTATTTGACCACTGAAAATGGGAGGAAGAGAGAGAAGTAATTTTGTTTTACTTAATTTATTTATTATTTGTAAAAGAGAAGCGTAAATTTGTTTTACCTAATTTGTTTTTTATTTGTTTATCGTTCTTTCAAGAGCACATACAGATTCAAACAAAAAAAAAATCTATATTTGAAAAAAAGTTACAAGCCGATAAATCGGGGGAGCTCCGAACAACAGTGCCATGGCGCACACGATTTCAACCTTTCTGGTTATCCCAAATAAAACAGAAAACAAATTGATTGTTAATCAGCAAAGATGCCGCTATGGTTTGAACTATGGAGAAGTCAAAAACAAAGTTTTTAAACAAAATGACGGCAATTTGAAATAAATTGGTACCTTTTGGTGCATTTTTATGACGATTTCATTCTTGACGTAGAACTACGTCTTTCATTAAGGGTGCCAAATCAGAGAACAGGTCACGTTTTCATGAAATAAAGTTTACGTTAATAATTATTTTTGCCGCGAACGGATTTTGGCGATTTACATACCAAACGAATCGGAAATTCCCTAAGATTTGTTTGATATGCTATACATTACAATCCCATAGTCTGTATATGGTTTAAATTGATGAAAATTGGAGGCATTCCCATTTCCTCATACATTTGTTCTGTCTATTTGTGTGCTTTCCCGAACAGAGCTGTCAATAACGAGCGACGAAGGGGAAATCGTAAGATGTAAAGCCTCTGCGAACGAAGGAAAAGAAGAAGAACGAAGGGAAATATTTGCCTAGAATATAAACAGTGGATCTCGCTGAGGCAAACTTTTTCATTCTTCGTGAGGAAATCGACTGAACAACATCGTTGCTGGGCGAGCTGGACGGCGAGGAATCGAATGTCTTTCTCAAGGCAATGGGGGTGGAGGAGTAATATGATGGATAAAGTAAAGTTTTCCAAGGGCCCTTTTGAAGGTTAGAGACGAATGAACTGAAGAAGTTTAAAGTCTCAAGCAAGGATGGAAGGCAAACTTTCAGTATCGTTCTGTGTTCAAAGCAATGAATATCGCTTGTTCTTCCTTGTTTTGTGTCATCACATGTCTTCGTATCGGATTGAACTGTGGACGCGACCAAATTTCTTACTCGCTGATGTCTCTGACATTGCAATCATTACATCAAACTGACGCCATTCCATTAAGGTTCAGAACTACGTAATTGAGTGGGGAATCATTAAACTAGGCTATCATCGGCTCACCAAGAACATAATTGTTCTGGAATTTTGTGTGTCATTTGGTTTCGCATGACAGTAGCAAAACTATCTCCACCAAGGATGAAGGCTAAGCTAATCGAGACTGGAAATATTAATAGAAAGGGCTTCTGTTGAGAAGAGCGCGGAGCGGAGATAAGTGTGTGTATTTTTAGTTGCTTCAAGCCCTCGATATATGGATATTTGTGTGCGTACGTGTGTGCTTCATAACCCGTACGCAAGAATAGTTCATCTTCGCTAAAACCCCATTTGTATCTGCTCCCGTGTGCATTGGCCCTGTCGCGATGCAACAATCGCCTATTTTTTATGCCATGATTGACGGTTAGTTGCTGTTGCAATTTACGCAGTTTTAATGATACATGTAAACAAGGAGGGGAGATAGCGGAGGGAAATATTTACGCTAGAGTATTAGTAATAAATCTCTGCTGAGGAAAATATTCAGTCTTTTTCCAAGCAGTTCAAATTGTGTTTTCTGTCATCAATGCATTGAACTGACGCTATAGTGGAGCAGGTGTCAAGGATTTGCACCAAAAATTTTTTTGGGGAATACCAAGTTGTTCAATAAGCTATATTAAGTTATTTATTTATTTGGGCTCACGTGCCGGTCGCAAAACTTCTTTCAACTAGGATTGTAATCTAATCTTGATCTTAATGAAGCAGTGTTACTCTTTTCGAGGTTATGGATATTAACAGATAGAGTTTATTTCGTTAATTTAGTCACCAAGAATTTGGTTTCGCTTGCCAGTAGCAAAACTTTCTCCACTAAGGATGACAGCTGCGCTTATCTCGATCATGTATTGTTCTGCGAACAGAAGAATTAATCATCAAATAATTATAATCAAATGATTCTACAATAAAAAAACATTTCAGGGCGACCAAACTGGTAGAATAATTATTTCAAAATTTTCGTAGCATTATAAAATAATATCTGCAATTATAAACAAGCGACTTGAATTAAACCACAGTGTAGTTCTACGTCAACAATGTGGTCGTGTCTTGAACACAACCTCCTATATGTTTTAATAATAATTTCCAGATTGTAATTCCTTATTTTATGGTCACAGATAATCAAGGAATTGGACTTTGGGGATGCACATACCACGAGAGCTTCAGAAGTATTTCTTTTCAGGATTATGGAGATTTCCTTGTTGTTTATGAAGATGATGGAGCTAACCTTGTATTACTTGGAGGAAAAGAAGAATACGGAGTCGGAGAAAGAGAAGAAGGAGGAGAAGGGGATGGAAAAGGAAAATAAGAAGCAGAAGTAGTAGTAGTAATAGTAGTTGTAGAAAAAATAAGAAAAAGAAGAAGAAGAGAAAAAAATGAAGAAGATAAAGAAGAAGAAGATAAAGAAGAAGAAGATAAAGAAGAAGAAGAAAAAATAAAAAGAAGAAAAATAAGAAGAAGCACAAGAAGAAAAATAAGAAGAAGAACAAGAAGAAGAAGAAAACAAAAATGAAAAGTAGAAAATATAGGTGAAGGATCATAGCACTCGAAATATTGTATACTTTTTAATAAACCTACACAAATTTTCCATTCGATATTCAATTTGGAGGTTATATTCAGTGTTTAGTCTAAAAATTCAGAAATGATTCTTCAGTAATAGTGGTTTAAGTTACAGAAAAATGGTGCATAACAGTTCGACTGAAAAGTTCATAAGGTTGACGTCTAGATGGCGCCTCTTGTAAGAATTTACTTGACTATCACAAAGCGCCATCTTTCAATGGATACATGTCAAAAATTAGTTACAGCATTGAGAGTGAAACAACTTTTGTGAATGCGAAAAAAAAGGAAAAAATCACAAATCAATGAAAACGATGGCAAAATTACTTGAATTGGGCTTCGAATTGCTTCCGCATCCACCGTATTATCCAGATCTAGCCCCAGCGACTATTTTCTGTTCGCAGACCTGAAGAGAATGCTCGCTGGCATGAAATTTAAGACCGATGATGAAGTTATTACCGAAACTGAGGCCTATTTTGAGGGAAACCGAAAGAGTACTATAAAAATGATATCGAAAAGTTGCAAGATCGTTATAATCGCTATACCGCCCTCGAAGGCAATTATGTTGAATAATAAAATTGAATTTTGCAAAAAGTAAAGGGTGTGTCACATCAAATTGTATCACGGAAAAAACGCTGTAAAAATTTAATTTTTAGGAATTATATCTTCAGCTTTCGCTTATAATCAGATAAGAGTGTATAGATCACGTTGGCCATGCTTCACTGTAAACTGTAACGCTGTAAAAATTTAATTTTTAGGAATTATATCTTCAGCTTTCGCTTATAATCAGATAAGAGTGTATAGATCACGTTGGCCATGCTTCACTGTCAATTTTTCGTAAATTTGGAAAAATGTCGTCGAACGAGAAAGAGCGTCGTGAATTAATCCTGTGCACTCATTTCGAGAATCCGGAGTTGTCACATCGGGACATCGGTAAGATGCTGGGAATCGTCCAATCCACGGTCAGCAGAGTACTAAAACGATACTTCGAGAACCTACCATCGACCGGAAGGTGAAGAACGGCAAAAATGGATGCTCCGTCAGTGAAAAAGATCACAAGCGCGTAGTTAAGCAGTTTAGACGTGATCCGAGAAGTTCGGTCCGGGATGTCGCCAATAAGCTGAATTTGTCAAGTTCATTCGTCCAGCGGACCAAGCAGCGAGAGGGCCTGCGTACATACAAGGTTCAGAAGGCTCCTAACCGCGACGAAAGGCAAAACATGGTGGGGAAGACGCGAGCCCGGATGCTGTACACCGAAATGCTGACGAAGCCGCATTGCCTGGTAATGGACGACGAAACCTACGTCAAAGCGGACTTTCGTCAGCTGCCGGGCCTGTTGTTCTTCTCCGCAGAGGACAAATTCAGCGTTCCGGAGGAGATTCGCAAGCAGAAACTATCCAAGTTTGCCAAAAAGTACATGGTGTGGCAAACGATCTGCTCTTGCGGAAAGCGGAGCGCCCCCTTCGTGATAACCGGCACGGTAAACGGGCAGGTTTACCTTAAGGAGTGCCTACAGAAGCGCATACTACCACTATTGAAGCAGCACGAGGGCCCGACCATCTTCTGGCCGGATCTCGCTTCGTGCCACTATTCAAAGGACGTGTTGGAGTGGTACGAAGCCAACGGGGTCACCTTCGTGCCAAAGGAAATGAACCCGCCCAACGCGCCGGAGCTTCGCCCAATAGAGAAATATTGGGCGATTATGAAGTAGGCCCTCCGGAAGAATCCAAAAGTTGCCAAATCGGAGGCGGACTTCAAGAGAAAATGGATTTCTGTTCAAAAAACTAGAAGTGGGTTATATTTTTGATAGAACCGCAAAGTGGACGTAGAACTAACGCCGACTTAGCAATCAATAAGTAACAAGCATATGAATCTTAGACGTTTCATCTTTCGAATAAAGTGATTATCACACTTCGTTTAGCCGGAAAAGAATTATTAACGTTCAAAGAGGGAATCGATTCCTCCTCGGAAATACCCACTCCCCAAACCCCGACAATTGGAATCATCGTTGATCCGGATCAGGATTATTAACGCTTGAGAAGGAATGGATTCCTCCTCGGAATTACACAGCGAAAATAAGACCCTTTTCCCAACAATTCCAACTTCCCAATAACGACGATCGATTGCAGCATTCGTAAGCAAATAATTTTGCGCTGCTTTTATAAATGTGATTTCTTCGATATGCAATATAATATCCACTTCGATCATATCCACTACACCGTATCATACCATATCAAATTCATAATCAATCCGAGTACAATAGTAACCGCTGCTTGCATCTAATTTGCTATGCCGATTTCCATAGGCTCTATGGTTTTGAAGTCTGTGTTAGGGAAACATTCCGATTTCCAGAAACGCAAGCAAGTACAAAAGTACCCGCAGCTCGCATCTATTTTGCAATGCCGATTTCCCCAGGCTTCATGATTTTGAAGTCTGTGTTAGGGAAAAATACCAATTTGCAGAAACTCAAACGAATACAAAAGTACCCGCTGGTTGCATCTAATTTGCTATGCCAATTTCCCCTAGCTCCATTGTTTTGAAGTATGTGTTAGGGAAACATCCATCCATTTCAGCGATAGTACCTCAATCGTTGCGCAATTATAACTGAGTTGATTTCCAAGCGGCACTCGCTTATATACAGATTGATGTGATTTCAATAGTCTGTTTTGAAAGCAATTTTAGGGCTATTGAAACAAATTTTTGGATCAAAAAAGACGGGTGGGTAATGTCGGGGACATAACCGGAGTGACGTAGGACTATACAAAGGGGACAGCTTTTGTTAAATATATATTTTAAATATATTGTTTTATTTTCTTCTCCTACGTGAATACCTACCTATCTACCTGAAAAATGGATTAGTTTACTGTTTACTCTTTATGAATATGTTGAGGGTTGAAAAGAACCTTTGGTGTTGTGTTTTTGTTATCACTCGATATTCCCATCTTGTTCGGTTAAACCTTCCTGTTTAGCTATTACGTTTGCCACTCTCCACAGCTTTCACAGTTGGAAAATTTCTTCCTATCCAGCTTGTGACATATTGTTCAGTAAATTACATTTAATGCGACGTGCCGGAGAAGCACTTTGCCACTCACTGAAACTAATTGTTGCCTTGATGAGCGCCGAACCGAAGCTGCTCTGTTCTTGATGCGGGTTTTCTGATTGTCGTGAGCAGCTTTGCAAGCCAACTCGAGCACTCCGACGGCCGAAACTCTATAATCGCTGTTAGGTATACTGGTGCTCCGGCACCAATCCGTTCGGCCTAGTTACCCTTGCGGAGCAATCAGTGAATGCGACCAACAGAGAACTGGAGACCTGCACGGTTCGAGTGAGACTTTGCCTTTCCCTTGACTTGCTTAACTTAACGGGCTGCTGTTCTATAAATAACCCAACAATGATCAATATCAACTGTCTCCGCTGTCCGGTTCGCTTGAACAATGGAAGAACAGAAATAATACCCTTACGCCTAAATGGCTACTACTGTGTAATTCACCATAATGTAATGGAACAGAAAACTTAACGCCCAAATGGCTACTACTAACTACTGTGTAATTTACAATTTATAGAAACATAAACATATGTACATGTACACGATAAAAACCCGGCTATGTTACAGATAAAATGCTAATGAGCCTGATAAATAAATAAATGGGATAAAAAAAAACGTACCGAAGCGCCACTCAGTGTCGCATTGGAGGCGATTTGAACCTGTAATTGAACATTTGCGATGACAGTGGTACAGTGTCGACTTTCAATGTGCGGTCATAATTTGGATCTCTATGTTTACAAAAATGTCCAACTAAATAAGTCGCATTACATGTCCGTCCAATTAGCTAAATGTCGAACTAATTGTAAATTACTATACTTTCAATCTGGAAACAATTTAAGAGTTGGTGAAAATTCAATAATCTTGAAAGTCCCCAACTATCAATAAGCTCAGAACTACTGCCAAATTCACATACTCATCAGATCCTGGCAAACAAATTATGAAAACATCAATTTGTGTTTTATTATTATTTTGGATAATGTTTTAGAACGCATTGAACTTTATTTCCTAAACTCTTTTTTGGAAGGTTTAATGGCCCTGAAAAGCGCCTTGTTTTATGGAATGGTTCCAATTTAGAAAACTTAGTACTCGTGGTTTTGAAAAAAAAAACCATTTCGAACGCCCTCGATGCCGCCTTGTTCTGGATTTGCCACCAAAGCAGATTGTAAAAAGAACAAACTTTTTTCTTCTGCTACCTGCTGCCGTTTTGCGATTGCGTTTGCCACTCGCCACTCGCTGCAACTGCCTGTTGTTGTCTTGATGTGTTCTGTTCTGAATGCGGTTTTTTTTATCGTCGCGAGCAGCTTTACCAGCCAACTCGATCACTTCGGCGGCCGAAACTATATAACGCCGGCTAGGTGGACTGGTGCACTGGTACTTACGCACTCGGCCTAGCTACCCTTGCGGGGAACTCCATATCAACACGGTTCGAGCGGGATTTTGCCTTTCCCTTCACTTTTCCTCCTTTACCATGTCCAGACATGGGTGCTTGGGTTGGTTTGTTGATGTGTTGTGATGCGAACCGATGTGGTGTACGGTTTGAATGAGAATGATCGTTACGGCAGCGGAGCGGGGATTTTTAAGCTGACTGGCTGGCTCGAGAATTACGCATGTGTGAGACTGCGACCAATGTTTCGTTCATTTTTTTCTTTTTCCTTTCCAATCGTGCTTCATTCTATTTCGCTGCTGCTCTGGTTGCCCGTTTTGGTCGGTACGATTTGAGGAGCACAAAATGGACCAATCAAAAATGGGCACATAGTGAATTTTGAGAATGCTTGATATTTCACAATTATTCAATTATTTATCTCAAGAAAAATGAAATGTTATTCGTTATTATAGATGCGTAGATATATTTCCTATCAATTGATGCAAAAACCTTTGCGATCTATTGAGAAATGCTCGAGTTATAAGCGTTCCAAATCTTGCATTTTTTCATACTTGTTCAGTACCTAGATTTCCATTTCACCCCCTATATCTTCCGGTTAGACGTAGTCCTACGTCAAAAGTAACAATCATATAACGCGTATACATTTTATCCTTCGAATGAAGTGTTTATCTTACTATTTCATTCAGTTGTTTAGGAGCTATGAACGCTCAAAATCTCGTTCTCCGGTGTAACGCTTTCGTTTGCGAAAGTTTGAACTTACACCCCAGTATAGAAATTAAAGACGTAGTTCTACGTCAAAAAACTACAACCTGACGTTGTACAGAACCTTATGGACGGGGTAAAGAGGAAGGTGCGAGCATACGGGCTTGGGCTCGAAGTATGAATAAAAAGAAAATGCCAAAAGTTGTTTAATAGTTTTCATTTTACTGTCTAAAATTTTCAAAAGGATCGGTCTACTGGGCGAATTTCTACAGCGTTTTTTTCCGTGATGCAATATGATTTGACACACCCTTTAGGAGGGTCTGCGCCTAGGAGCACGGACGGAAGTTTGACGTAGGACTGTGATCATTCAGAACACTTGGTTATTTTAAATGTAATTTTTTTCATTGTTCAGAAATCTGTTAGTTTAACTCTTTTGAAACTCTAAATAGTAGCCCTGAAAAGGGCCGTTTGTTGTATGTACTCATAACCTTCAAAGGTTTGTAACGAACAGAGAAAGACAATAAGAAGTTCAACTGTTTAACTGAAAATGATTAATCAATATCAGTGGGACACATAACAAGGGCGAAAATACTCACGATTTCGTGATGTTTTGAGGTAAAATACACATAAAATCACGAAGTTGCTTTATTTTTAATGAATAGGTATGTTATTGTGATTTCTTTCCATTGTCTTATTCTTAATATTAGACATCGAGAGCAATAGTTTTTTCGATGAGATAATGTTCGTTTGCAGACTATCACAATCAAGTCGTATTGGTTCTACTGCTCAATCTATCATAGAAGGAATTGAGTCATTTAGAGTTATGAATATGAGTCATGAAGATTATTAATATTTCATTTCGTTTCTTTTTTGTGATGCGATGTAATGCCGATCTCAATAAGTCCTCGCATGATTTTCGCTGCCTCCTTCTAATTAATGAACGATTACTGTATGCGTGACACTTTTCTCGTTGCTTCGATGAAATCTTGCATATAGTTTGAATGATGCATGAAATCTTGCTCCTGATTATTTTAACATCTTGCTGATTTGTTAGATACAACGAATTATTGCCCGCAATTTTGTGTTACATACAACATTCATGGGAACGAAGTTGGAAGAAAGAATGCATAATATATGATTTACCTTCGCATCCGCTCGCATAATATACCTCTTTTGTTTGTTAAATTGCTCATTTGTTTTATTATTTCCACTATTGATGTCTCAGGAGAAAAAAAAAGTGGATAAAATTGCCGTCGAATGGTATATATTATAACATATATCGTAAGAACGATTCTGCGTAATATGCATTTGAAAACTCTTAATAAACGTTACATTTTTTGTACGGTGACCCCCCTATATAGAAATCAAAGACGTAGTCCTACGTAAAAAAAAAAAGTTTTACTGTGTAATCTTATGAACTTTTCAGTGTAACTGTTAATTGGTGGCATCTAAAATTTTGGAATTTTTTCGAGGTCTCAACGACAAACGAGCTCAAAGATAAATGAGAATGTGTATGTATTAGCTCTCTTCTCTCTCTCTCTCTCTCTCTCTCTCTCTCTCTCTCTCTCTCTTTTCCTCTCACTCTCTCCTCTCCTCGTTATTGATTTTTTTATCTCCCAAGTAAATGCATATCTTCAAAATTGGAGGGAAAGGAGTAGAAGGAGTAGGAGAAAAAAGAGGGAGAAACGGAGAAGAGAAATATAGACGAAGGATATGGCTCGCGGTTTTCTATTACGCGGTTTTTGTTTACGCGGCACGTATCCCCCGCGTGAAAAGCAACTCCAGTGTATCTTTAATTTAATAAATCAGACATTCTTCAAGTAAGTTTGTCTTTTTGACGTAGAACTACGTCTTTCAGGAAGGGTGCCAAATCAGAAAACAGGTCACGTTTTTATGAAATAAAGTTAACGTTAATAACTATTTTCACTGTGAATGGATTCTCATGATTTGCATACCAATCGAATCGAAAATTCTCCAAGATTTGTTTGATATGCTATACATTACAATTCGATAATCTCTAAACGGTTTAAATTTATGAAAACTGGATGAATTTTCTTTTTCCCATATATTTGTTCTGCCGATTTGTGTGCTAACAACCCTGCCCGTATTTCGAATGCTTATAACTCGATCATGTCTTAATAGATCGGAAAGATGTTTGCATCAATTGACAGAGAATATTTCTCCGCGACTATCTTAATTAATGAAATGTTATTTTTCACGAGATGAACAATTGAATAACTGTAGTATGTCAAGCGTTATCTCAACGCCCTAACTGCCAAGTTTTGATTGGCTCGATTTACGGTTTCCCAAACACAGACTTCAAAATCGATGTACCTGTAGAAATCCGCTTTGCAAATATACATGCAAGTCGGGGTTTTTTTTCCCCACTGAGCTGTGTTTCCCTAATACGGACTTCAAAATTAATGCATCTGGGGGAATCCGCTTTGCAACTCGGGGGTATTTTTTGGTGTTGAGTACTTTTGTACTCGCTTGTCGTTGTGCAGACCGGAATATGTTTCCCTAAAATGTACTTTTAAACTGAGAAGCCTGGAAAATCGTCATTTCAAAAACTAGAATCGAATGAACTTTCGCGGTTCGAGAACTACATACGTAAACATGAGATGTTCAATAATTTCAGAGGGAAATGTAGAATACAATGATCGTTTGACAATTCTTCCGTTCACATATTTTGGTAGTTCTAGGCATCATATAAAACGTAAAAGGACGTTCATCAAATTTATTTGCAACGAAGATCATAATCTATTACAAAAATTTTAATGCATTCTAGAATAATATTCGAAGTGGTAAACAAGTGGATTGCATAATGTAATTGCGTAGTTCTACGTCGAAAATATGCGTTCGTGTCCTAGATACAATCCTTTACAATTTTTTGATAGCTTGAAAAGAAATTCCAAAATTTGAGTTGCCAGCCGTTATCTGATGAAAAAATGTATGTCATTTATGATCTGTATAGGAATCATCGCGATTTTCTTGCATTGATCTGCATCAACTTTCTATGAATTTGTGTACCAATTACGCTGGGTAGCAAATTCGGATTTTATACTAGTAGTGCACATCTGATTCAAAATACCAAAAGATTTCAGATTCTGAATACACATTATAGAATTTACATTACAAACTACCGAATCAATTTTTCGATTAAATATGCAGTATTTAGAATATCGATTACGAATGAAGCTTCCATTGTCAGATACCGGATTCCAAATCTCAGATTCAATCAAATTATAACAGTAATACTCCTACGATCATAGTGCGATCTATTCAACTCGGGAAGCACCCATATTTCGGACTATTCCAATCGTTTTTATTGGGTCAGCTTCCACTATGGTCTTTTAAATTATTAACCTGTATTACTGTTGATTGACCATTATGGATCTACAAGGTTCAAGTGGAATTTGGAATTCGCTGAAATTACAGAATTCCGTTTTTTAGTCAGTCGACTGTTTTCGGCTGTAGAGTGATTTCAATCCCAGAAACTGTAGCTCAAAAAGTTTATTATAAAACACTATTTGTGAATAGTTTTATACAGAAAAAAGAAATTATAGAGAATCTGTGGCAAACGAACATTATGTAGATATCCGCTTACGTTACTGTGGTACAGATCTTACAGGATCCAAGAAGATGGTTCATGGAATACATTTGGAAGATGTAACTGCTAACTTGAGGAAGCTAGATGACAACATTGGAAGGATGTTTTGTCGTCGGAAGAAACTTTGGTAAATTCTGTGAGTATCATAGCTGCATCCAACATTGATAGATTGATTGTACGATTTTGAATGGATTCTATTTTGTCGTTCTCATGCAAATATTTTTATTGTCATGCTACAACAATCAAGATGAACTTTTGCAAATAAGGCCGGCTCTTTAATTGCGCTATCTGTCAACAATTTCTAATGGCGCTGACCTAATGTGAATGCAAACATTGCTCGAAGCCACAAGACAACGGTCGGATGCTGAAAAAACAGGAAGTGGGTTATATTTATGGTATAACCGCAAGGGTGACGTAGGACTATCGTTGATTTAGAGATCATTTGTTTGAAGTTGAATCTAAATCCATTCTGAATGAATGAATAAATGAATATTTGGGGGACTTCGAAAACGAGAGCGTTACGTTGGAGGCACAAGGTTTTATGCATCCAATATAGGATACGAAAAACCTTGTTCTGAAGAATAATCTTCAGAAGCTAACCTGCTAACTGTACTTGATTGACAAATCACAAACCCAAATGTATTATATGGATATTTTATGGATAGAAAACATTAAAATACACTCTTTCGCTTGAATGTAATTTTCAATTCCAAGGGGAACTGGCAGATTATTTTCCAGCAACGATTAGATATTTCCACATTTTCCTCGATACTGGAAGCCCACCAGTGGTTAATACTAACTCGATAACCACCTGTTAATAGTACTTGATTGAAAAATATTTGGTCACAGTGTTACATGGATAGAAAACATTCAAATAAACTCTTTCACATGAATGTATTTTTAAATTCCCAGAGGATTATTTTCCAGCAATGATTAGATCTTTCGGGAACTTTCTCGATGCTGAATGGCATCCAAACGGAAAGAATTCTGCGCGTGTATGTGTCGATCCTTCGCCGTCCACCTCCTCCAGCACGTTAGGCAACGATGTTGTCTTGTCGATGTCCTCACGAAAAATGAATGCGTCTCACCACCAGAATATCACTTAAGTATGCTTTTTGTGTGTGATTGAATCGAGAGAAGGTGTGGTTTACGATGGCAATTTGGAAGGCAAACTAGAGGGGAATGAACTCTCTGAGCTCGGAACTTTCGGCGACTGAGCAATAATCGATTGCGGACGCATACAATATTGTATACGGAAATATCCTACTGATGGGGAAGAATAATCTTCTGAAGCTATCCTGTTAAATGCGATTGATTGAAAAACCACAAAAACAAATGTATTTGGTCACAGCGTTACATGGAGAGAAAACATTCAAATAAACTCTTTCACATGAATGTATTTTTAAATTCCCAGAGGAACTGGCAGATTATTTTCAGTAACGATTAGATATTTCCACATTTTCCTCGATACTGGAAGCCCACCAGTGGTTAATGCTAACTCGATAACCATCTGTTAATAGCACTTGATTGAAACATATTTGGTCACAGTGTTACATGGATAGAAAACATTCAAATAAACTCTTTCACATGAATGTATTTTTAAATTCGTAGAGGAACTGGCAGATAATTTTCCGGATCTTTCTCTATACTGAATGGCATCCAAACGGAAAGAATTCCGCGCGTGTATGTGTGTGTGTGTGTGTGTGTGTGTGTGTGTGTGTAGCGGCTGCTTCGAGATCTTCCCGGGGAACCGTTTGTGGCATCACTCTCCTCCTGATGGATTCCCTTCTGGCCTAAGCTGCACAAATAGGCTCTTGGTGACACCGTTCATCCGCGCTTTCATGATAAAAGAAGAGCTTCACCACAACAGCGACAACATGCTCCAATCGCTGTTCAATTAGAACTGAGTGGATTTCCGAGCGGCGCTCGCTTATATACCGATTGGTGATTTCAATAGCCTGTTTTGAAAGCAATTTTAAGACTATTGAAACAAGTTTTTGGATTAAAAAGTAACAAGTATATAACGCGTAGACATTTTATCTTTCGAATGAAGTGTTTATCTTTTCGTTCAGTTGTTCAGGAGCTATTAACGCTCAAAATCTCGGTCTCCGGCGTAACGCTTTCGTTTTCGAAACTTTGATTTTACACCCCGGTATAGAAATGAAAGACGTAGTCCTTCGTCAAAATGCCAACACCGGCTTGCATCTGAAATATCCGATCGCGTAGGGATAGCACTATCACACATTTTGCCGCCCGTTTCAGTAATCATATCTCATCTTCACAGCAACCGCTTCATAAATCACAATAAACATGCCATAACGACAGTTCTACATGAGCGCAAATCATGTAGAATAACTTCAATTTTCTGCACAGTGAGGGAACTCTTGCTAAGCGGTAGACATCTCTCATACAAGATTAGTGATGACAAAAAACTTATTTTCCCGTTGCAACTCTCCGCCCGCCGCCGAACAGTATCGAATAACTCACCGTTGCACCGACGCACCAGAAGTGTTAAAAGTCGAAAACAATTTCACAGCCGCGTGCAAAAATATATCTTCTTCATTTACTGCTGCTGACATTCAAAAGTGTCGTCGGTAATGCCCCATTGCATTATACTCAGAACTACCGCCACCTTTCGATGCACAGCGAACAGACGGAGATAGAGTGTAAATGTGATATTATTCCGTCGGGACGTACACATCGCTTAATGATGCCACGCCGATATGCACTTGCCTCTCGGATTCTGCTCACGCCAAGGTTCGCGCTATGCAGCCACCACAAATCTCCTTTGAGCAGATTTCCCGCAGCATGCTACAAGCTGAGAAATTGTTCGCAAGATGCGAATGAGACAAGCGTGACGTTTTCGGCTTATATATGCGATATATACCCGTCGGCAACAAATCATCCATCCTCCCCGCGCACTGCTTATGCTCATAAGCCACAAAAGCCGCTCATCGTAATCTTATTAAAGGGGGGCCAAAACGATCGAGTGCGAAAAACAATGTCGTCTCAAAGTGTGAACAGCACATCGTGTGATGAATGGATTACATTGCCAACATGTTGTGCGGAACATTCGGCTATGGAGGACGGGTATGGAAATGCAAATGCACACGAAAAACTTCCTGTTATCATTGTACAAGGCTAGAATGAAATATGCTGCCTAGCACTCGGTATGTGTTATTCATACATGAAAATTTGACAGTTGCGAATAACTCTTACTTCGGAACGAATATGTTAAAAGATTCGATAAGCAGAACTGCTTCACTGATATTCAATTTTTAAACTTATACATCTGCCGTTTACAAAGTAATGGGGAAGCTTTCGGCTCGAGAACTTCATTTTCATCACAATAAAGTTCTAGTAAAAGCAATTTGTTTAAAGTGGACTGATTATCACGTTAAGGCCCGGTTTTTTTCTTGCTGCGCTATCCATTCATCCCGCATCAAGAGCGTTTGCACAATATCAGTGTCGGCCCCAGCTCTCGAAGATACTGATTGTATAATAGAAAATAGTCAGAAATTCGAGTAGAAAGTAATCACATTTTGTAAAACATCCGAAAACAAATCGTATATATTTTTATTTTCTTCTTTTGTAACTGTCAGTCCCAGTCAGTCAGCGCTTTCCTACCAATAAGTTCGACGTCGGCCCATAGAGATCTACGCGGGGCCCAACGTGTTAAGAAGAGCTTCCAAAACATAAATCCAGTTTGCTGCAGTTTTCCGTCTTACTACCGCTGGATACAGTCCATTTCATCTCACCAGTAAAGGGGGTCTCCGTAGCCACATTGGTTGCGCGTTCGCTAATTAAGCGATCGATTATGAGTTCAAAACTCAGGGCCCTCATTGACTATCTTTGTGTTGTTACAGAATAACTACGTCCATGCAACAATCATCAGCGATGGAGATCGATCCACGGTCGAAATAAGATCGATTCATCCCCCATACAACTACTCTGCTCTGCAAAACACATCGGGCTGTTGTTCTATTAACCCTCCTGTACTCGCGTGCAAAATCATAACACGTATACTCGCGCGCGGTGTCACAGACCGAAAATTGAACTTCTCTGTTATGTTGCCTGTTTTGTCTCAACACAACACAAAGTCGCTGACGATCGCACACTCAGATCGCAGCTTGCTCTGACTCGTCGAAGGACCACGGCGCCCATTCGCCGTAAAACAACACAAAATAATTCACCCTCAAGGCCCATTTATACGTTGCTAGTAGCTGACTTCACAACGAGCAGCTACTGACCCGGTGAACTCGCTTGACAAATGGTTGACTCGCCTTGTCCGTTCACACAATGTGAGCTGCTGACAAGAAACTAGATACTAAGTACGGGTTTACCAGAGATGCCAGACGATTTTTCAAATGTCCATCAAATAGTCAGAAACAGCAATCAGGTCCGAATTTGACAGATGATTGATCCGAAATCAACTTATTTATTGGCTGTTTTCGGCTTAGGTTTTCAGTTGAATTTATCATTACACAATTTTAAATTTTATCGCGAGACACACGCTGGCCGTGTTTACAAATACTTTGTGCTGAATTTCTTTGAACTGAGGGTACTATCCGAAAAAAGCAGAAAGAAAAAAGGATTCGGGCCAGGAATTGGATGCAAAGAAAAGGAGTAACAAATACAATACTGGAGTAACTCCACGATGATGATCCCCGAGAGTACAGAGCAGTGTTGGAAATAACACCTGAAAAAGTGAAAAAACTGTTGGATTTAATTGCTCCACAAATACAACGCCAATATACACTCATGAGTGAAACTAGAAATGATGTGCCTTTCTTCTGGAATATGGAATATATATCAGATTATTGTCGCTATTTTTTAGAACCTCGAAAGCATCCATAGCTTAATTAATTCCGAAAGTATGTGGTGCTACAAATGGCAGTCTAAAAGATTTTTCAAAATTTGATTTACTTCGCGTTGACAGCAGCTTCGTGTACCAATTTGTGAAATGAAAATGATAGTAGATTCGCCGGAGGAATAAATACGTCTCAAAAACTAAAATAATGAATGAAAATATACTTTTTTCAAATCGAATATGTATTCTGTTTCTTAGAACAATACTTTTTTTGCAAGTTGTGAGTGAATTTTGAATGAAAATTGTGCCCGATGATGATTTTATATTTAGATTCCCAATAAAACTGTCTCAATAAGAAAACGTGCCCCGCCAGTGTGCCAAACAAAATAACAACGATTCCGTTTAGAAACTATTAGGGTTTTATTTGTTTTTCCAATATTTTTCAAGTCTATAAATATCTTCGCATATTTTCAAATATCTTAAAAATAGAGACATTTGTTTACATTTGGCATCCCTGATTCGAACGCTAAATTCTGTTTTTTGACGTTTTGAGGGATGCGAGTGCGAGTAAATTCAAAAAACTTTGAAGTAGCTCGCACGCCGAATCACACATGACACTAACTGGCATGATGTGTTCACACGGTGTGAGTAGCTGCACTGCAGTAACTGACTAGATCGACTCGTATGCTTACTCGCACCGTCTGAACCCGGCTTCAGCGACACACAGCAGCACCCGCAGAGAAACTTCAGCGGCTAAAACACGCCATTAACCGCTGCACAACACGATGCTAGCAAAAGGACGACAGGATCGAACACGTTCGTTGCTTGTTTGTCGCCCGGTGACTCACAAGACAACGGAGGATGGAAATTACGTTGGTCGCCCTGTTGACCAGATTGGATTTCACTGCTGCTGCTTCACTGGGACACTTCTTCAAAATAAGGCAATTTCAATTTAAGATCCTACTCCTTTAATTGTCACAAACAGAATGAAGAAAAACTTAAATCTATACATCCTTACACACTAACAGAATAAAGGAAAAGAAAACTTAAAACTACACTTCTCAGTATGTGTGAGTACGATTGCATCGACGAGTGCAGCCGATTGCATTTTCGTTTCTGCCGATTGCATCATCGTTCTCCCCCTGTACGCCTGCTGGTGACTCGGGTCGCGTTCGTCGCGAACATTGCCATTATGTATTTTTCAGGCTTTATTGGCATTTATTTGAAGGAGAGGGTATGATTGAATGAAAAAACTCCAAAAAATATGTTTTCTTCATCTTTATTATGTTTTAATAGTCATCTAATTCAGCCTCCTCAAAACAGAGTAATTTTTGATACTCCAACACAAATAACGAAATTTGAATTTTTCACTGTTATAAATTAAAAGTAAGCAACTGAATATAATTCATGGAAGTATAAAAGCTATAAAACAACATAAAAACGAATTAATCGATTGTGGTTTCATTGGAGTAGGAATCAGAACATAGCATAACTGCATGCTCGAAACGAACATGTTTTTTACATTTCATGCAGTTGTTGCGTATTTTTCGGCTCTTTTATCAAAGAGAAGAATGTATAACGACCTTCTAGATAATTACCAGATGATAAAGGTTCTGGAATATAAAGTTTGCATATTTCTAATATTCTTTATCTCTGTATTCTTGGTAAACTAAGAATTAATGCCTTTTTTTGATGGGGTTTGATGATATAAAAGGATTTCTAGGAACTTCCTTTTCTTTTCCTTGTTTTCTTGTCGATATTGTCCATTATAAAAAATATCCCCGAAACTGTAACTGTTAAAAATTACCATAAGCCACCGATTAGTTTATAGTTTACTGTTTACAATTATTCCACAAGTGAATTTCTTTTACAAGTGTGTATATGTATGACCATTATATTTAGCGAATAACTACTATACGAAAGTCAAACATTTATATTTTTCCTTTGAACGTATGAATCTAACGACGAATAGTTAATATATGGATCCGTTTAATCCAGTTACAAAAGGGAATGAAATCAAATAAGAATAGTCCGGTAATGATCTTATGCATTATATGGAATAAATATTCCACGCCACAAACATTAATTCATACATTTCATTTAACAATATTCTAGAATATGGAAAAAAAGCAGTTGTCCAAAAAAGTTACTCCTATACTTGCGTCGGTGTGTCAGACCGAAAGTGTTAAAAAAGGTGCCCACCGCCCCTTTTGTAACAACACATGCGATACGCTAAACGATGACGAACGACGAATAACGAAGCTAGAGAGAATCGCAAAGTCGTAGTGTTGATATTTTCTGAGAAATTGACGAATTATTGATTTCTCGGCCTGACAGACCAATGTGCGAGTATAGGAGTGTTAATTATATATTTTTGTATATTAATGTTTTTTATGCAATAAAAGAAAGCAACTTTAAGAAAGAAAGGAGGAAAATTTCGAGCAGTTGAAATTGTGGCTAACTTTAACATAGATTGATACCCGCTCTAAGTTATTTTCGAGCGGTTATCGGTCCGATGTCGACCGAGAGCTATAAAGTGCAACAAAAGTGCCGGAATCTATCCCTGCTTTGCCCTCCGCAAGAAGTACTACCCACAGTTCAGCTATAAATGCTCGCGCTAACGTGTACTGAGCGAAACGGCATCACTGAGAGACTGTCCTTTCTCTTTATCTATAAACTGTCATTCAAAACACAACAGAGAATGGATCGAGCCTCAAAATGTGTAAGTATTGCAGTTCTAAATTATATTTATATGATATAGATTTTATTTCCGTTCCAGTTATTCAACAATGGATTCACCACAAACGATTATGCAGCAGCAAAAAACGCAGCAGTCGCGCATCAATCTCAGGTACAACGGCATCAAATAACAGATTCCTCCACCAACGTTACACATTCTGCCGCCGGGTTTCCTAAACGAGAATATTATGAATTTACGGAGAACAGTTTATTTCGTTCAATGGAGAAAAATGTGACTTATTTAGGTAAGGAAAATATAATTTGTCAGATAGACTTCAATTTAACGTACGCAGAAAGATTTTTTAGATATCGAGAAACCCTGGATTGAATTGTGCAGGTAATGTTTTGGGAATCCATTGAAAGCTTTTGAAATTGAACTGAATGTGCAGGAAGATTACACTGTATCTATATTACCATATGGACTAACAACTACTTTCGGATTTTGTATATGAGAACGTTTTCTATCTGATCCGAAAAGATTCTCAACGGCAAAGAATGTGGATATAGATATTCGTACCTAATTTTGAATCAGTAATCGATCGTTAACCCTACTGTACTCGCGTGCAAAATCATAACACGTATACTCGCGCACGGTGCCACAGACCGAAAATTGAACTTCTCTGTAATGTTACCATTGTGTATTTTTAAGGCTTTAATGGCATTTATTTTAAGAAGAGGTTATGATTAAATGAAAAAACTCAAAAAATACGTTTTGTTCTTCTTTATTATGTTTTAATAGTCATCTAATTCAGCCTCCTCAAAACAGAGTAATTTTTGATACTCTAACACAAATAACGAAATTCGAATTTTTCACTGTTATTAATTAAAAGTAAGAAACTGAATATAATTCATGGAAGTATAAGGAGCTATAAAATAACATAAAAACGTCTTAATCGATTCTGGTTTCATTGGAGTAAGAATCAGAACATAGCATAACTGCATGCTCGAAACAAACATGTTTTTTACATTTCATGCAGTTGTTGCCTGTTTTTCGGATCTTTTACCGAAGAGAAGAATACATACCAATCTTCTAGATAATCATCAGATGATAAAGGTTCTGGATTATAAAGTTTGCATATTTATAATATTCTTTGTCTCTGTATTTTTTGTAAATTAATAATTAATGCCTTTTTATAGATAGGGCAAAAAAAGATGATATAAAAGGATTTCTAGGAACTTCCTTTTCTCTTGTTTTCTTATTGATGTTGTTCTTTATTAAAAACAGGAAGTGGGTTATATTTATGGTATAACCGCAAGGGTGACGTAGGACTATCGTTGATTCAGAGATAATTTGTTTGAAGTTGAATCTGAATTCATTCTGAATGAATGAATATTTGGGGGACTTCGAAAACGAGAGCGTTACGTTGGAGGCACAAGGTTTTATGCATCCAATATTGGATACGGAAATATCCTACTGATGGGGAAGAATTATTTTCAGAAGCTTTCCTGTTAATTGCGATTGATTGAAAAATCACAAAACCAAATGTAATTGATTGCAGTGTTATATGGATAGAAAACATTAGAATAAACTATTTCGCATCAATGTATTTTTCAATTCCCAGGGGAACTGGCAGAGTGTTTTTCAGCAACGATTAATTCTTTTCAGATTTTCCTCGATACTCGAAGCCCACCAGTAGTTAATACTAACTCGATAACCACCTGTTAGTAGCATTTGATTGAAAAATATTTGGTCGCTGCGTTATATGGTTAGAAAACATTAAAATAAACTCTTTCGCCTGAATGTATTTTTCAATTCCCAGGGAACTGGCAGATTATTTTTCAGCAACGATTAGATCTTTCCGAAATTTTCTCGATGCTGAATGGCGTCCAAACGAAAATATTCCTTTCAGTTTGGTCTGTAAAAAACTTTTCTGAACACTTATACATCAAATTTGGAGCCCTGAAAAGAGCCGTTGATTTTATGCTAAGCTAACAGCACGCTCTCCTCGAATACGATGGGCCAGGTGGATGTCCTTGGGCATAATGTGACGCGCTTTGCGTGGATAGCACACACATTGTTATTTTCGAATAGGCCTCCTGCAGCATCATAACCGCGGAACTTTGGAAGCGCAAATCGGTTTTGAAGTCCTGAGCAATTCCACGAATCAAATGCTGCAAAGGTAGATTGCGGATCAGCAATTCGGTCGACTTCTGATAGGGACGAATTTCACGCAAAGTTCCCGGTCGATAGCGATGTGGTCACACTCCCCGCGGCTAGTGCACTTATCCGAGCTGCTTTCGTGGTGCCTTACCACCGAAAGACTAACGAGCTGTGTGCTTGGTCCCACACAAACAAGTCCTCACGGTGCGAGAGTAGAGTAAGAAATGAACGAAAGCAAAGGAAGCGTCATTTTATAAACCATAAAAGTATAAAATGTAAACCCCACCCTTATTATATTCGTAGCTTACTCTGAGAGAGAAACGAATAACATCGAAGTAAGTATACAGTAAGCTTATATAATAAAGAGGGTGGGGTTTACATTCTGGACTTTTATGGCTTATAGTAAGATGCTATATATAATAATATAAGAATAAGAATCATACCATTTCTTTCAGTTGTTTAGGAGCTATTAACGCTCAAAATCTCGGTCTCCGGCGTAACGCTTTCGTTTTCGAAACTTTGATTTTACACCCCGGTATAGAAATGAAAGACGTAGTCCTACGTCAAAATATCTCCGAAACTGTAACTATTAAAAATTACCATAACCCACCGATTAGTTTATAGTTTACAGTTTACAAGTGAAATTCTTCCACAAGTGTGTACAGGGAAACTTCGATATAACGTACCCTCGATATAACGTCACTCAATATAACGTACACATTATCAAAGTCAAAAAAAAAATTATTTTAATATTTTTTTTCTGAAAGAACAATAAATTATCTGTATTTTGATGCTAAAGCTTGTGTTGTAACTTTAACCAATCCCGAAATACAACTGTTTTGTGATTCCGGATTCTAAATGAATCAAACTTCAATCAACAGAACGAAGGGAAGCATCATGAGAAAAGTGAGCTTCGTCTTCTTATTGTTTTTATTCATCAACCTTACTCAAACAGCAATACAATAAAGTAATATAAGCTACGTTTCAGTGATCTTTATTATGCTTCGTTATAACGTACAATTCGATACAACGCACAATTTTGAAAGTAAAATGTACGTTATATCGAAGTTACCCTGTATATGTATGACCATTATATTTAGCGAATAACTATACGAAAGTCAAACATTTATATTTTGCTTTTGAACGTATGAATCTAACAACGAATAGAACGACGAAAAGTTAATATATGGATCCGTTCAATCCAGTTACAAAAGGGACTGAAATCAAATAAGAATAGTCCGGTAATGATCTTATGCATTATATTCAATAAACATTCCACGCCACTAACATTAAGTTATACATTTCATTCAACAATATTCTAGAATATGAAAAATGGCACTTGTCCAAAAAAGTTACTCCTATACTCGCGTCGGTGTCTCAGACCGAAAGTGTTAAAAAAGTGGCACACGTCCCCTTTGTACCAACACATGCGATACGCTAAACGATGACGAACGACGAATAACGAAGCTAGAGAGCAACGCAAAGTCGTAGTGTTGATATATTCTGAGAAATGACTGAATTATTGATTTCTCGGTCTGACAGACCAATGCGCGAGTATAGGAGTGTTAATAACTCAACAGTGATCATATCAACTGTCTCAGCTGTCCGGCGGTTCAACTGGATAATGGAAGAACAGAAAAAATACTCTTTCGCCTAAATGGCTACTGTGTAAATGTACCATATGCAGTGGTATAGAAGGAATTCTCTCACGCCGAAAAATGGTAACTGTGTAATGTGCTAATTATAGATATGATAACCATGTGACATGTACACGATTAAAATTCGGTTCTGTTACGGCTAATATGCTAATGAGCCTAAAATATATAAATGGGATAAAAACAAATTTCACCAGTAACATTATTTCAACAATTTTAAATCGCAAAAATTACATCCGCACTCGGAATCACTGATGGTTTTCGGGTTTTGTTTCTTTTTTTCTCATCATTTCTCTCATTTTCTCCCATTTTTGACCAGTCGCCATAGGGTGTTTTAAATCATATAAATTTTATAGATCACATGCAGGAGGGTTTCTCATTAGAGGTGTATTCTAGTTTAAAGGAAAGAAAGAAGAAATATAGGTCGGACTCGATTATCCGGAGTATTAATTTTTTTTTCACTCCGGATAATCGAATCCTCCGGATAATAGAGTCAAAATATTTTTTTGACGTACATTAAGGGTCTTCTTCTTGAATGGCGTTAACGTTACCTGTGGAACTTTTGCCGTCTCAACGTATTCATTAACTAGCGTCGTTCATTAATACTTGGTTGAGATTTCTATGCCGAATAACACGCCTTGAATGTGCTCTAGAGTGGCAAGCTCTAGAATACGCGTGACCACAGTGCAAGCCGGAATAATTTTCTTTGACGAAAAATCCCCCAACCAGAACGGGAATCGAACCCGAACACCCGGCATGATAGTGTGGGACGCGAACCACTCGACCACGGGTGCACTTAAGGGTGCCAAATCAGAAAACTGGTCACGTTTTTATGAAATAAAGTTAATGTCAATAACTATTTTTGCTGCGAACCGATTTTAACGAGTTGCATACCAATCGAATCGGGATTTTCTAAGATTTGTTTGATATGCTATACATTACAATCCCATAGTCTGTATATGGTTTAAAATGATGAAAATTGGAAGCATTCCTATTTCCCCATAAATTTGTTCTGTCCATTTGTGTGCTTTCCCGAACAGAGCTGTCAATAATGAGCAACTTATGCAGCCGCTAGAATAGAAACAACAAAGGGGGATAGCGAAAAGAGAATATTTGCGAAGTGAATGCTACACTCGCATAGTAAGTTAGCTGTCGCTAGTGATAAGTATTGAATCTCCTCTGAGCAGGGATGGTAAAAAATCACATTCAACGATCAATGAATAAGTATATCCCTCTAGTCGGATGTTTCTAAATCACCCCCAGCAGGCGAGGCTCTTTTATTCTTCATATGTACACAGAGAGAATACTTGGAACGGTGAGCTACCAAGATCTCAAAAAAGCAATATGAGAGCGGAATCCCAACTGCTTGCACTCTCGAAGCATTACTTCTACTACTCAGGTTTTATCGTGAGTGCAAGCCACAAACGATTAATCCCATTCCATAGAGCGGATGATGAGTTCTTGATCGGAAAGCGTAACAAGAGACGATCAACTGAAATCTTACGACACTCATCGAGGGATTTTTAATTCTCTATTGCACTGTCCGCAGTGAGTGGCTGACTCAGTCTCGTGTCGATTTTATTTTGCTGTCGTCTCCCGCCCGATAAACAGCAGACGGGTAATGGATGCAATTGATTAATTTTATTACCAGCAGATTTGGGCGAATCTCATCCCGCCCAAAATCGTTTTTAGATTCCAATAATTCTGAACATTCACATTTCTCTCCAAATAATTTTTCCAACAGTAATTCAATTAGTGACTTCACGAAACACCTTTCGAATTCGATTGAATTTCAGACCCTTTTTTATTTTGTAGATAAAACGGATCACATATTTGATTAATTCAATTCTGTGTGGTTACGTTCTTCGTTGCGAATAAATGTAATGAAATAGTATGGACGTATGATATTCATGTATCGTGGACTTCCGACATATGTGGCAGTAGATTTGTCGAACGACTAATGTTTTTTTATATCCCTTCAAACTTGTTGCATCTCTCAAGTGTACATACTGCTTTGAGATTTGCATGGTAGAATCTGGTTAATTTCAGATATTCAGTCTTCATATTGTCGAATGAATACTGTTGGAACAATAGGTATCGCAGCAAATGATTATAAACATCCTACCTTATCATCAAACGGTATGCGAATAATTTCAGTGAACTGACGGCATTGGAATATATGCTTTGTGAGGACCACACAATTATTATCAGAGCGAATAAACGTCCGACTGGAAGTCATGAACATCAATTCAATGTGCCCAAGATAAATTTATCCTTTGAAGGTCATTAACCTTTCTAAAGATGATCAGATGGAATATATTCCAATGTCGTCTGGAATAACCTGTCCAACACCTTATGATCGTTATATTGTTTTTGCTATTATTCTGATGTTTCATAACACGGCACTCTATTGATTATTCGCCGAAAATGAATAAAAAATATCCTTGAAGTTAGCCTACGGTTTTAGTAGCAGTGCAATATGGTGGGCCAGTCTCAGGATAAGAAAACATTTAAAAATAAAGCTTTTTTTTTTGAATGAATCAATAGTAAAACAAAACGTCAAAAAATTTCTCAGCTTTGTGATAGCAGATAATCATTATCCATTTGAATTGTATGAGTATTCCATTCCCCCACAAACTGTGGATAGTCTATCTGCATACAAATTATGTAGAGTGCCACAATCCAAAAAAATTATGAGCAAATATTTACGTGCTTGAACAAAAAACACATGTTGACATATTTGCGCTAATTTATGTTTTTTTTATTAATTCAAGGTAATCAAGGTCTTTTCTAGACACCAGTTTACTCGGCCCCGAAAAAAGTGGTCTGTATTTGGGCAGGCGGAAAAATATATCTCGCAAGACCACGTGTTCGATGTCGTAAAAGCCTTGGCCAATAACGCATTTACATTAACTCATAAAATTAGTGAGTTGAGAGGGATTATTGTTTGTAGTCTCTTGATTAATTTAAACACCATCTGAGAAATCCTCCGTGAAACATGAAACATTAAAGTTGTCCTATTTGCTGTAGCGCATTTTTTTTATTTTACCAAGTTTCATCGAAGTAAACGCGCTCGGAAAGGAAAATTGAACGCCCGGATGAGAGAGCGAGAATCGTACGTCATAGAGACACTCATTCCCATGGAGCAAATTCTTGTTAGGAGTTGAAAGCAAAACGAGGAAGGAGAGTAACTCAATTATTCGAACTAGTTTCAGTCTAGCAATGCTTTGGTCAACTCAGAGTTACCAAGAGAAAATCATTTGGTTATGATGGGTGAGGATTAATAGTTAGTCGCAGTTTGCATAGATTACGATCTGTGCAGTTTGCGATTAATCGTAAATCACATCATGCTCCCTTGTTTTCCATCCTTGCCTCTGAGGAAAATTCTCAGAATCTTTTTATGCCCGAAACAACAAAGGTCGCTTATTCTGCTCGTTTTGCGTTTTATGTTTCCCCTCGAGCTGTGAACGTTAGCGAATATTTCACTTCAAGTGAAATAAACGGTCATTCGATTTTTCATAAACATTCATTCTCGCGATGTTTCATTTTTATCGCTGCAACTGTGTGCATCTGTTAGTGTGTTTGATATTTGTTGAATGGCGATGCACGGAAGATGCCTCTCATTGAATACTTAGTGCAATGCGTGCATTGATATAAAGAAACAAATTACGACATATGCCCAATGCTCTCGCAAAAGCAAGAAAGAATCGTTGCTTCTCGAAATGATTCTAAAAAACCACGCAAGCCATTAAACCTTTTCAGGGTCCTCGGAACTTTTTACTAAAACGTTATTAATGAAATTTCGACGTATTCGCAAATAATATTGCAAATGATAAACCAACAAATATCAAAAACAAAAGATTTCGTAGCCTAGAGGCGAATGAACTGAAAAGTTTAAACCCTCTTAAAGCAAAAAAAAAAAAGTAGAAGAAGAAAGATTACGTAGTCCTGCGTCCTAAGCGGTCGTGTCTCGGATACAACACTTCAAATTTTTTCTTTCTTTTTGCATGTATTTTTTTGTTTTTTGAAAATGAAAGAGGAATTTGATTTTTGATTCATCCCCTTAAAGACAGAAAACTTTTTTTTCTTTATTTACTTTTTTTTGCATGTATTTTTCGTTTATTGAAAATAAAAGAGGAATTTGATTTTTGATTCATCCCATTAAAGTCAGAAAACACCTTTCTCACATGAAAAAAATTAATTTAACCAGATTCTCTCAGGAGGTGATAGATGATCATATTTGATGAAAAAAATCCTCCTACGCATATGTTCGAATTTCAACAATGACAGAGTTATAGAACTTTTGTTTTTGTTTCGGACTCTGTTGCTTCATACTGGCTCTACATTGCAAAGTACGCTACGGAAGACGATTCTGATACTTTCATTTGAAAGATGAGAAAATTTAGTACAGGATATAGTAGTGGAACAACTAAATTAGTGAATTTTAATAACATTTTGGATGTGAAACACTTGAAAGTTAATAATTTTCAATGTGTTATTATTATTTTTATCCTAAAAATTTATATTAAACTAGATTGTTTCTATCAATTAAAATGAAGTTCTTTAACCGCTACACAATTTTTTCTTTGACGCACAACTTCTATCTTTCTTAATTTGGCTGCAATATCGTTATAAACAATTCCTGGTGAAAATTCAAGCAAAATCATCAAAAATCACGATTTTTACCCCACTGTACATGTAATAGTTTAAGTGGCTTCACCTTAACGTTGAAAGGTTACATTTCTTCATGAAATAAGTCATATTTGAAATATAAAAAAATATTTTTTCCCAAAATGAATATTAGTTTTTTTTTTTATTTAAATCGTTTATTTTTATAGGCTCAGTTACATAGGTTTAAAGGAGCCGAACTCCTTACTGTATTGTTACTAGTATATAAACATTTTTCCTTAATTCTAATGTTAATAATATAGGAAACCGATTACTCGCGGTCGACTCGAGTTTAGAAGGGTGACATATTTTCTTCAGGAAAAGGAGGGGATATGAGGATATATTGACAATGATCACACTCACACTCTCAATCACACTCTCAATCACACTCATCACACTCAATTCTTAAACCTATCTTATATCTAATATGTATTTACATTTCATCTTATTCTTAAGAAGGGATCCGATCTCTCACAAAGGAAAAGGAAAAGGAAAAACTAAGGGTATAAGGACAATCACACACGAAGATCGATAACTTTAAGGAATACATATATTTGGGACATGTAATCAAGGTCTAACCGAGCCAACACGTCTCTCACCGGCACCATGGGCTGCCTTCCTCGGGCCCGAAGGGTGACTACTAAATTCGATCTGGCGACAAGATACAGCTCGCACGACCAAACAACGTGCTCGATGTCGTGGTAACCTTGGCCACAAACACAAAGATTGTTGTCGGCAAGATTAATACGAAAGAGTAGCGCATCTAACGAACAGTGATTGGACATGAGTCGGGAGAAGGTGCGAATAAAGTCCCGACTCAAGTCCAGACTTTTGAACCATGGTTTGAGGCTAACCTTAGGGATAATCGAGTGGAGCCACCGGCCCAATTCATCTTCGTTCCATTTGCGTTGCCAGTTAACTATGGTATTTTTGCGGACTAAAGAATAAAATTCATTGAAGGCGATTTGACGCTGATAAATATCGCCTTCAATTGCACCTACCTTTGCTAATGAGTCAGCCCTCTCATTACCCGGAATTGAGCAATGTGAAGGGACCCAGACAAAGGTAATGACATAACAGCGTCTGGATAAAGCACTCAAAATTTCTCGTATTCTCTCAAGGAAGTACGGCGAGTGCTTTTCCGGCCTCACTGAACGGATAGCTTCGACAGAGCTAAGACTATCCGTTACAATGTAATAGTGTTCAACAGGTCGTGAGGCGACGCTGTCCAGCGCCCAGTGTATCGCTGCCAATTCAGCAATATACACTGAGCAAGGATTCTGAAGACTGTGTGAGGTGCTAAAAAATTCGTTGAACACTCCAAATCCTGTGGACTCATTCATAGAGGACCCATCAGTAAAGTACATATTATCACAATTGATATCCCCATACTTTGCATCGAAGATCGTTGGAACGATCCTCGATCGAAGATAGTCTGATGTTCCATGGATATCCTGCTTCATGGACAGATCAAAATGCACAGATGAATTGATGTAGTCAGGAAAACAAACACGGTTGGGAATATACGGAATATTAGTTAAATCATATCATTTGATACCAATATTGAGGGGATTGCAAAAAATACATAGTCGACCATTTTGTGGCGGCGACCTTTTCGAATTTATGTTGTGCATAGTGTAGTGTATTCTCTAAATCAAGCCATTCAGCCATTTTTTTGCGACGGCCAAATTGAATTTTTCAATATCATGGAATACGCAGTTTTATAATGACAGTAGAATTAAATATATGTTCCAAATTTCAGATCAATCATTCAACAGGATGACCCCGTTCCACATTTTCTATTAATGTGGGACAACTCAACAAACATTCAAACATACATAGACACAGGTCATGCTGAATGAAACCATTCAAATAGTAATTAGTTGTCTGGGGACTACGGCCATCTAGAAATTGTATTTTTCATTATCTGCTATGTTCTACTAGTCGAGAACTTTCTTTTGATACATTTTAGGGCATTTTTCATAAATAACTGCATTCTACTAGTCAAACCCTTTCATTAGATACCCGTATTAGCTATTCAATATAGAATTATTGTACAAATTATTCAAAATTTCCGAAAAACTAAAATAACATACTCCGGATAATCAGTCTAAAATTCCGGATAACCAAATCCCGGATAATCGAGTCCGACCTGTATTTTGTTTTATTGGTTCATGCGATAGAGAGATGTTTAAAGATTTATTTACATCAAATTGCAATAAATCGGTTCATTAGAACTTAAGATATCGTGTTCGTCAGTTTGGGGAAAAATAGTTTCCAGACCAAAGCGTTCGAAGTTTTGTGTGAAGGCCGTACTATATTAGATACCGCATCAGTAAAATGGCTGTAGTTCGGTAAATAATGTAATTTTCGAAAAGTTCTTTCTAGGGAACATTCAAAATAAAATTATATAAATCAAGCGTTTGTCCGTTTTAACTCCATTTTAACATATGATAAATTATGAAAGCAATTTTTATATGGTTGTATCCACAATCAAATAAAGTTTTTTTTTCCAAAAATCATAGCTCGAAAGCCATTTCAATATCTAA
Organism: Toxorhynchites rutilus septentrionalis; assembly: GCF_029784135.1. Taxonomy (NCBI): domain Eukaryota; kingdom Metazoa; phylum Arthropoda; class Insecta; order Diptera; family Culicidae; genus Toxorhynchites; species Toxorhynchites rutilus. The sequence goes on from NC_073745.1 coordinate 129,459,089, forward strand.
CGATTGAAAGTTGATAGAATATTGATAAAATTTAAATTATATATGAAAACGTTACACTTCAAACTTTTTTTTTTTTATATATGTTTATTAGTATACTGATTTTTCATGAATTTCCAAAGACAAAGTGGAGTTGTTTGGAGTTTTGAAAATAGTTAAAATTGATAAAAAATAATAATATTAATATCATTGCTGCTTATTCAATTCTCTATGATCAAAATTATGTTTTCGACACTTTATTGGGATCGTAAAGTTCTGCTTCAGTATACACTTACTATTATTTGAAATGACATTATAAACAAATCATCATCAGATACTAAATCAGTCAGATTTACCCATTCTGTTTTTTTGAGACAAATGAATTTAGGTAAGATGACACTGTCTTTCTCTAGTATTAAATTCGATATGTAGGGAAGTGAGGGTAAAGTGGTCATCCTGAGGAATATGCCCATTTCCTACGTTCACATACTGCTACAAACCACGTTCTTAGAAGAATATTGTAGCTCATCTTATTATTGTTCAAGATAGTACATTTTTCATCATAAGAACAAAAAGTTTTAAAATCGAACATTTTTTTAGTATGGGGTCAAAGTGGTTACCTAAACATATCATACTAAACGGGATAGATTTATGCGTTGTTTCTAGTTCAAATTTAACACTGAAGAAATTCGTGGCGCAGTTACATCGTATTTCAAAAAGTTGGACGCCTCGAGACCAGTCAAATAACGTTTTTGCACTCGTAATCGGATGTTCATGCTGCCTAGGCAAACTTGCTCTTGTTGCCATCCGTTTTAATGTACCACCAATTGCATCACAAGGTCCTTTGCCATGTGATGTTGCAAAAAAATGCCATTCAGCGTCAATGTCGTATTTCGATTTAAACTGACATAAACTCCCCAAAATCACTTTTTCCTGCAGCACCATCCGACATGAATTTTATTCTTTTTACCTGCACTTGTTGTTTCAAAAATGTTACCAATTTAGAAATAAATACTTGCACATCTATTGTGTCATGACTTAAAACTTCAGATATAATTACAAAGCTTAAATTTGCCAGAGAACCTTTTTCATCTCTATAATAAACAACGAATGGATGGATTGTTGCATGATCATTGTTCCAGTGATGACTTTGAACTTCATCTTGAAGCACAAATGAATAATTTTCGGAAAAATCGCAAATCACAACAATCTCATTTTCTTGCAAATTAGCTTTTATATTGTTAAGAAATGTGAACTGTTGTGTATTAATGTAATCATGAGTATTTTTTTTTATTTTTTCGCAAATATACAATGCAAATTCTTTCACCGGTTTTACAAGAGTTTCTATGTCGCATCGATCATTAGAAATCCATTGTGCATAAGTGATTTCAATTAAATTGCGTTCCTGAAGCTCATCTAGAAACCAGTTTACAAACTCGTCCATTGTTGAGCATTTTTTACATTCACGAAGGTAACAGTATTTTGATCTATTTGATATGTTACATAGTATTTTTTCCATATATTCTTTGCATTCAATGTTAAAGGATTATTTTTCGAGACTATGAAGCATAAGATTTACATTTTCATGGAATGTACAAACACAAACTTTATGATTTCCTGAACTACTCAGCAATTTGCAATGTTTCGGACGCATTGATGCAAAAGAGGTAAATCCAATTTTGCAATTTGGATTAAGTTCCTTAAATCTGTTGAAAGTTTCCCGTAATGATGTTATTAATAACCTGTTTTTGGATGTGTTGACGCTTCCCATCTTTGGCTACAGAAACATAGTCTCTTTCTCCAGGTAATGATCGACTGATATCGTCGTCATTATAAAATTCCGAAACATGGTTTTTAACATCTTCACTTAAACTTGGTCCATATTTGCTATGTGGTGTCGACAATACACCTTTTTCATTTGCCAGTTTTTTGGCTTGAATTGCCATATATTTATTAACGCCAAATTCTTCTTCCATTTTTTGCACGGACCAAGACTTAGGCAAAACTGTTAAAATTCTGACTTTTTCTGATCTTGATGTCTCTGTGTGGTCAAATTTCTCTTTGAGCTGATTGATAATCTCATCAAACTCTTTTGCCTTTTGTTTGAAGTTAAACTCTTCGTCTTCTTCATGTGAAAAGTTAATACTGTTAATACTTTTAGAAATTTCTTTGAATTTTTGTTCGGGGTAAGTCTTTTCGTCATTATTGGTGAAACGTTAATACCGGCGATTCCCTGGTTGTATAGCTCAATGTTGTACGCTCGGGAATACTCTGGTATACTGCTGTTTTGGGAATCTTGCGAAGATGCTGAAACGACTGAAACTATTGATGGTACTTCTTCTAAAGTATTTCCTACTGCTGCACTGATCTGCTCCTCAGTATTACACCGCTTTGGTTTGGAAGAGTATACAGATAAACGGCATGATCCGCAAAGTTTTAAAGATGTATCTAAAAGGATATTGCATCCCATTGACTTAAGTTTCTCAATCATTAACACGGTTAAGAAACGTTTTTCAGATGAACATTTCTTACCGTTTTTCGGAAACGGTCTACAACACAAAAAATTTTTTGTAGTCCATTGTGGTTTACTGTTATTCACTCTATAAGGAAGATTGTTCGACTAATGAACGATGTTTGAATATGAGTAACTTTATATACATTGTAGAGGTACCTTAAATGTACCTAACTTTATATATCTGTACAGAGGTAGCTTTAAGAGACCTGACTTTATATAGCTATACAGAGGTAACTTAGAGATACCTGACTTCAGGTATAATCTAGGCATAACGTAAACAAGTTAATTATATTTGTACCCATAACCGGTCCGGTTGAATCAACAAGATGTATTTGTTGTTGGGATTTCAATTCTACTGTTCGTGTTTTGATTGTGTAACACGAATAATATGTTAAAAGTTTGTATTAAGAAAAAAAAAGATTTTTTAATATCGCTACGTTGTGTGTTAACTCACATGTCTTCAAATGTTTTTCAACGTAACTCCTAAACATATATTTTTACCATAATGATGTATTTGAAAAAGTTGTTAGAAATTTTAAGCAAATTCATAAAATTTCATGAATTTGACAGTATAACACGACAAACATATTAAAAGGGAATATCTATATACGAACAAGGATGATGTTTCCTTCGTTGTGTCCCCGTTTCATATCCCTCCTATCCAAACGATAAACTTTTACTTAGTCGTGGCAATACATACACACACTCTTTACAGATACACGGGCCAAAGGTTGTGCAGTCCACTGATCATTCAACAAGAGCCAAAGGTTGTACCGCTTATGACAACTCTACACGAGCTGATGATTGCGCCGGCTAGTGACCATTCTATCCTGGATTCCTCGAGTCGAGAAAGACGCACCACGCTAGATATGGGGTACAGACTAGGGGGGCGTTGCTGATTAATGGTCAGCTGCATCCCAATAGGAGGTATCCCCTGTCGGGCACACATACAGAGCATCGAAGACTGCAACATACCAATTATGAGAACACTTGTAATACTAACCTCGAGCCAACCGCGAGTAATCGGTTACATATTACTAACATAGTTGTAAGCAAACATTGTCGAAATATTGAACTCCTGGCCCCGTTAGGCTGACGCCATATGAGCCTTAATAAAAATATATATTTTGGATAAAAAAAAACAAAAAAAATCTATATATATATATATATATATATATATATATATATATATAAATATATATATATAAATGGATTTCTGTCTGTCTCTCTGTCTGTCTGATTCTTATGGACTCGGAAACTACTGAACCGATCAACATGAAAATTGGTATCTAGGGGTTTTTGGGGCCGGGAAGGTTTTCGTGATAGTTTGAGACTCCTCCTCCCTCTCTAAGGGGGGGCTGCCATACAAATTAAACACAAAATTCTACATTACTCGGGAAATAATCAAGCAAAAGAAACGAAATTTAGCATATGAAGGTTTTAGGGTGCAATAAATGAATCTATGTTTGTACGACTCTCCAGGCCGAACGGGCGAAGAATTTGAATACAAAAATAAGTACCCCAAGAAATGTCTATAAATATCATTCTATATCAAGGTTTTTATAACACAATTTTCTCACTAACCAGGCATGTCCAAGAAGAGTCCACTGTAATCAATGTAGTGATTGGCGATGAAATATGGACCTGCTGCGATAATCTTGAACGCTAGAAATCATTGCAAAACGTCTATTAAACAGATTGAAGCTATTACGAAAAATTGGAAATTTATTGGGAAAGCTATAAAAAATAAAATTGGGAGGGTGATGTTCAAGGTATTAAAGAATACGACATTATTGCATTCAATTCTCCTGTTTATCACTTTCGTTATTATCTTATGTCGGGTTTATACGTTGTCAGTTACTGGGTGCGAATTAAACATCAAACACCGAAGAATGACTAACGTACCCAAACCACGAAATGTAACATTTGATTTGTATGTATTGGGGGATGCTCGCAACTGAGCTACAGTACAATCCCGATTATCCGCGAGCGGAAGATCCGCGGTGCGGATTATTCGCCGTAGCGAATCCAATAGCCATTTCATAGAACTTTCCGAAATTTATGCTTTCCGTGGCGACGTTGCCAGACTATTTCGCGGATAATCGGGGTTCTACTGTACTTCAAAGTTTTTGTTTAAAACGAGCGAGTAGCTCCATAGACACAAATCAAATGTCAATTTTCTTGATAGAGGTACGTTCGTCCTTCTTTGGTTCGTTTGACGTTTAACTCTCACCTGATTTCCTGACAACAGAAAACAATCGCCAAGAAGTTGGAAAGTAGAAGCAATGGAAAGTCTAAGAAACAATTTATAATTTTTTGAAGATTCTAAACTAAGTTTTGTTGATCCTATTGTCAGATGGTCGATTCCAGACATACATAATATTTTAGAATCAAATTTTCAACTGTCGTTAAAGCTGCTGATCAAAACATCGGAAAGACAGATATTACTTATAACTACTGTATTTCGAATTCAGATTATGATATTAGCTTGATGGGATTTCTAATAGCTACAATGTCAAGGTATCCCGTTGTTTGTATGTAAAATTGTCCTGGAATTACGTCAACATTATGATCGATAAGTGTGATGGATTAATTCAAAGAAAATTCACTCCATTTCCCAATAGAGCTACTTACAAGAAGTCGAATGTGAATTTTACTTTGTACATATCGCATAAATACTGAAACATTTTTAGATTTTCTCCTCCCTATATTGATGGCGTTGTTGTGGAAACTGACACGCTTTTATTACCATTTTAATGTATTTTTCAAGCCTCTGTCAATCTTACATTTCACCCTGACAGATACAAAACACAATATGGGCAAATCAGCTCAGTGATCCCGGAATCACACCCGCACTCTCCACCAGCTATAATTTGATAACGTTCACCGAAACAAGATTATCCTGTGGGACTGAATTCCCTCGCACGACTTCAGGCGACCATCCAATAAACAAAATTAGATATTTATCAGTGCATTGAAGCAAGAATTCGATTCCAGATGTCAAAAAGCATAATCAAATCCAAATTTAATGACAATTGGAACCGTCAATCCGTTTTATCCGCCTCCTGCCGCCACACATTCTTCAATCACACAAGAGGGCTCTCTCTACCGGCTCGGTGCGTACGAATTTGCAAGGCATGAATGCGCAACGATGGAACGATGAGCCCGTAATCAAACGCACCATTTTCACGGATACTTCAGCTATCCCCGTCGGTGGTGAAATGCTGTATACACCCCCACAAGAAACAAGCACGTCTTCATCAAGCATTCCTCCTCCAATTGTGGTCGGAACGGAACCAAATTCAATAGAAAATTTATGCTTGATTTTTCACCCGCCACAGGCTTTCGCTGCCATTGGCGGAGGAGCGCAAAAAAAAATTATTGAAATTTATTCTTCCTCGCAAGGGGCACGAGTTTTGACTTTTATCAGAAGTGGGATCTTCCCCATCCGAGTGGAATAAAAACTTGAAGGCTCTGTTTACCAAAGAGCTCTCACTTTCCCGAGAAAAGAGGAAACCACGGATTCTGAAAGAGGATTGTGTTTCTAGTAGAAAAAAAACACGCACAAAGCGACAGCCTCGCTGCTATCGGAAACTTGATTATGTATATAAGTTTATTATCACCGAGTGTGGTAACTGATAAATATTTATGGTCTGATAATGCAGTGATTTTTTGCTCTTTTCCGAATTGTAAATTTGGATGAGTGTACTGGGAACGCGACTACTCATCAGGAGGGGGATTCTACAAGAAGCGGAAGTCGACCCAAACGGTTGCGTATCGATGAGAAGTTCCAATGGTAAGTAAACATGTTCTAATTTCAAGAGATATGTTAGAACATGAACTGAAAACGAAGACAGAGAGAATTTTAATAAGCGGTTTGCAATAAATTTACTTACATGATTTATAACCTCATTTGAGGGGGTACTTTGGGAGATTTCGAAAACGTGTTCTCGATTGAATTTTATTTTATTTTTATATTTTTCCTTTTCGATAACCTGGGAAAAAATAAATAAATTCGATTTTTTGCCATTGGTTCAAATGAAGGGAAATTAGTACTGGTGACAACAAGTTATCATTATTCCCATATGTTTCAATTACACCTGCCAATTTAGAAGAATAATAGAAATGAAAAGTTAAGAAAAATCTCAATGTCTTCGGCTCGCATCATAACTACTTTTGGTGTTGTAGCTATGACGAAATAGATTTTGTAACATTGTGTATAGGGGTAACGGTGGTAAAATGAACATGCACATGCACAATGATGAAACTCAAAAGTAATTGCATTTAATCGAAGGCAAAACCGTTATTGAAGAAAAGAAAACCTTATAGGAGATTTCATTGTTTTATTAACAATCATTCTTTGGGGAACAAGACTACCTTATATGATATTTATGTACGAGTAGCCGCAAAGTTGTTAATAAAAGAATACCTTTCAGGGTGTAATATTATTCAAGACAAACTTTTTGAATCCATGGTCAATATAATAATATAAAATAGATAGAGAAAAAAGAAAACCATTATTTTCTAATGAAATCCAATACTTTATTTAGATGTTTCGGATTGCCCGATTTGGGTGAAATATGCCCCGTTTTAGTATAATTTATTGCCATTTTACAGACCTCTGTCATAGAAGCTGGATTCAAGAAGAAGCTAAATGTTTGGGTGTCACGCCAATTAACACCAGAAAAATATGATGAACCCGGCGAATTTCGTAGCGCCCAGAAATTATTTTTCTGTACGTGATCTATATTCGTGGTATATAATTTACTTTTTGGCATATAAACCTGACGCAGAATAAGACTCATCAAACCTGATACTGACCATCAAAACCGTTGTTCCGTTCTTGAGATAAGTCTTGAGGAAGTGATATCAAATCATTTTTATTTATATATATTTATTGACAATCCGAAGCATCTGGAATAAAATTTTGAATAATAGATTTCTTTTTCCCCAACCTAATATTATATTTGCTCATCAGATTCAAATTATATTCAACTTTGAGGTTTGAACTATAGTAAATATATCTAAAATTGAATCGAACAACATTAAAATTAAGAAAACATCAAACAATTCATCCACTGCTGATATACTTTCCTCATTTGGTAAATAAAAATTCATTCCAAAGTATGGACGATGAATTGAAAGAAACTCTGGATATTGATTTCTCTGCCATTTACGGTAGTGATGTTGCAGGTTTTTTGGAAAAAATATAAGTGATCAAAGTTCCCTGCAAAATTCTCTCAATGGCTTCGAGAAAAGATGGTGAAAGATTGTAGAAGGTTATAAATATGATGCACGAACTTTCCGGACAACCGAATATGAGCTCTGTTCCGGATTTTAATTTTCATTCTTCCTGTTTTTCGGAAATCATAGTTGACAAGATTGCCTCTCAGTACTTTGAAATTATCGTGACAAGTTTTCATTCTTTTCTCTCAGGAAGTCGATTCTGTAAATTGTTACAGGTTCTGACGAAACGTCGTAATTCCGACACTATCTTATTTTGTGTAATTTTGTAATCTGTAAAAAATGTCGAATCAATCTAACCTATATGTGCTGCAGCGAGGAGTTTGACCAATTGGTATTAATTTTATGAATTCTAATTCGCGTTGACGGTATTGAATTTCGTATTAAGTTATTGTGAAGCGAGCATTACAAAAGACGGGTGGGTAATGTCGGTGACATAACCGGAGTGACGTAGGACTATACAAAGGGGACAACTTTTGCTAAATATATATTTTAAATATATTGTTTTATTTTCTTCTCCTACGTGAATACCTACCTATCTACCTGAAAAATGGATTAGTTTACTGTTTACTCTTTATGAACATGTTGGGGGTTCTGAAAAGAACCTTTGGTGTTATGTTTTTGCGTTTTTTTTTTACAAACTTGATTCTTGATTTTTTCTGAAGACTTTGTACTTATTAAATGTTCAACGTCGGGCATCTTTCGGCGTATACACATATCGTACAATCAAAATGATGACTGTGATAGGGAATGCATAGGTAGTCATCAGCTCGTTCACTATCATATATTTCACTATTGAGCACATTACCGTACCTTAAGCTGTGGTTTCGGAGACGAATGAATTGTAAGATTTGTAGTCTCCGCAAACAAAGTAAATAAAAATGAAAAAGAACTGAGGTTTTGGAGACGAACTCTACGATCTGTCGAGAAATAAACGTGCTATAAGCGTTCTGAAAAACCAACAGTAAATACAGGGACGAATGACCTTCGGATTAAAGTCCTTTAAATTAAGAACAGAGCAGCAGGAAATACATAGCTCATCGTGTCGCTCCTTAGTTATTTCTCTATGCAATGCAGAAGTAACGTCAGTCAATTTTCAACATCAGTTATCAACCAACAAAGAAAGCAGTTCTTGCTACCGAGAAAATTCGTTAATGCCATCCTGCATACAATGTGTTGTAATTTGAAGCCACTTTTAATTCGGACACCATACATGGGTTTGTGAAAACTGAATGATCAATTTAAAAGACCCCACGACGTGCCGAAGCACCACTCAGTGTCGCATTGGAGGTAATTGAACATTTTCGATGACAGTGGTACAGTGTCGACTTTCAATGTAGGGTCATAATTTGGATCTCTATGTTTACAAAAATGTCCAACTAAATATGTCGCATTACATGTCCGTCCAATTAGCTAACTGTCGAACTAATTGTAAATTACTGTACTTTCAATCTGGAAACAATTTAAGAATTGGTGAAAATTGAATAATCAGGAAAGAACCCAACTATCAATAAGCTCAGAACAACTGACAAATTCACATACTCATCAGATTCTGGCAAACAAATTATGAAAACATCAATTTGTGTTTTATTATTATTTTGGATATTATTTTAGAAAGCATTGAACTGTATTTCGTAAACTCTTTTTTTAAAGGTTTAATGGCCCTGATAAGCGCCGTGTTTTATGGAATGGTTCCAATTTAGAAAACTTTGTACTCGTGGTTTTGAAAAAAAAACATTTCGAACGCCCTCGATGCCGCCTTGTTCTGGATTTGCCACCAAAGCAGATATATGAAACAAACTTTTTTCTTCTGCTACCTGATGCCGTTTTGCGATTGCGTTTGCCACTCGCCAATCGTTGCAACTGCCTGTTGTCTTGATATCCATCGAACCGAATGTGTTCTGTTCCGAATGCGGGTTTTTTTATCGTCGCGAGCAGCTTTGCCAGCAAACTCGATCACTTCGGCGGCCGAAACTATATAACGTCGGCTAGGTGGACTGGTGCACTGGTACTAACGCGCTCGGCCTAGCTACCCTTGCGGGGAACTCGAGACCAACACGGTTCGAGCGGGATTTTGCCTTTCCCTTCACTTTTCCTCCTTTGCCATGTCCAGACATTGCTGCTTGGGTTGGTTCGTTGATGTGTTGTGATGCGAACTGATGTGGTGTACGGTTTGAATGAGAATGATCGTTACGGAAGGAAGGAAGGTATTGTATTATAGAGACTTTAAACTTTTGCGGTTCATTCGTCTCTAGCCTTGAGAAAGGCCCTTTGAAAACTCCACTCTACTCTACTCCAGCGCTACCACCTCCACCCTCTTGCCTTGAGAAAGGCACTCGATCCCTCGCCGTCCAGCTCGTCCAGCAACGATGTTGTCCAGTCGATGTCCACACAAAGAATGATCGTTACAGCAGCGGAGCGGTGATTTTTAAGCTGACTGGCTGGCTCGAGAATTACGCATGTGTGAGACTGCGACCAATGTTTCGTTCATTTTTTTCTTTTTCCTTTCCAATCGTGCTTCATTCTATTTCGCTGCTGCTCTGGTTGCCCGTTTTGGTCGGTACGATTTGAGGAGCACAAAATGGACCAATCAAAAATGGGCACATAGTGCAATTGGACAATGCTTGATATTTCACAATTATTCAATTATTTATCTCAAGAAAAATGAAATGTTATTCGTTATGATAGATGCGTAGGTATATTTCCTATCAATTGATGCAAAAACCTTTGCGATCTATTGAGAAATGCTTGAGTTATAAGCGTTCCAAATCTTGCATTTTTTCCTACTTGTTCAGTTCCTAGATTTCCATTTCACCCCCTATATCTTCCGGTTAGACGTAGTCCTACGTCAATAGATTTTCAGATAGATTCTATATAATTAAAAATGATGTAGTGTCCGTATGTCACGTTTAATCCTTTTACGATTAGTGGTAACTATTTTGGGCTGCTAAGAATGTACGATATTAATTTAGGAGACATTTTTATGTAACAAAACCACGATTTCAGGACGTCGGCAGAAAATTCTGATTAAACTCATTGAAAATGCATTAATTTAATAAGTTTTTCGCTGTAAACGTACTGTACTGTAAACGAGGCATCAAAAGCAAGCTGCCTGTGTGAAATCGGCATTGCAAATACATGAAAGTAGGGGGAGTTCCTGTTCCCTAACAGAGACATCAAAACCAAGCTGTCTGGGGGAAATAGGCATTGCAAATACATGAAAGTAGAGGGAGCTTTTGTTCCTACCGAAATGTATTCCTTAACAGAGACATCAAAACCAAGCTGCCTGGGGAAAATCGGCATTGCAAATACATGAAAGTAGGGGGAACTTTTGTTCCTAACGAAATGTGTTCCCTAACAGAGACATTAAAACCAAATCATTATCAAAGAGTTTAACGATGTAATTCTTCAAACATATCCAAAATCAACAGATGGCCTAACGGAATCCTACGTCAACTAGGCGGTCGTGTCTCGGACACAACCTTCCTGTGACTTTTTTTCAATAAAATAAATGGTGTATTTGCGTAAAAAAAACGCGTTAATTGGAAAATAAAAAAAAACTCTTAAAAAACCGCGGTAAAAAATGTTTTAAAGACATGGGTGTACTGATAGAGAATAAATTGTTGCATAGACACGAACGACACGAATGGATTGCGAATCGACGTGAAACCAATGTCATATGCCGAGGACATAGTAAACGCGATGCGGTGTAATGTGATGCGAAGCGCTAAGTACGCGGATTTCCAAATTAACGCTATTTTACTCAGTCCCCGCGTAAAAAAACCTCATCAATATCACATCTCCCCCTCTGAGGGAGACGATCTGGCGTTGTGGTTAACATCCGTACCTCTAACGCTAAAGGTGACGAGTTCAATTCTCACTCTCAACGGAATAAACCCATTGGTCCAAGTGATGTACCAGCCAAACGCTGAAACTCACTATAATACAGCAAAAAAAAAAAAATAAACCAAAATCTCCCCCTCAGTCCACATCTCTTCCTCTTGCCCCCTCAGATCATAATATGACGGTAATTATGCTTGTGATGGAACTTTGTGCTGATGATGCCACACCCCATCACGAATCCTACTGGGGTTTAAATGATCTGGCTTTGTTTATGCGGATTTTCCAATCAACGCGGTAGTTTTACGCAGTTTTTCAACTAGGTACGCATCTCCTGCATAAAAAACCTGGGTAATAAGTATGCGATATTTTTCTCAGAAAAACTTCAACCGAACATCTAAATTGAAAGTATAGCAAATGAAGCATTTTTCTCAGTGGCATCTGAATACTTTTTCTCCATTGTCTTATATTATTTTTGACGTACTAAGTCTCTCAGAAAGGGTGTCAAATCAGAAAACAGGTCACGTTTTTGTGAAATAAAGTTAATGTTAATAACTATTTTCACTGTGAATGAAATATCATGATTTGCATACCAATCGAATCGGAAATTCTCTAAGATTTGTTTGATTTGCTATACATTACAATTCGCTAATCTCTAAATGGTTTAAACTCATGAAAACTGGAAGAGTTCTTTTTTTCCCATACATTTGTTCTGCCGATTTGTGTACTAACCCCACCCGTATTTCGAATGCTTACATCTCGAACATTTCTTAATAGATCGGAAAGATGCTTGCATCAATTGATAGGAAATATTTCTACGCATCTATCACAATTAATAAAATATTATTTTTCATGAGATGAACAATTGAATGACTGTAAAATGTTAAGCGTTATCTAAACATCCTAACTGCTAAGTTTTGATTGGCCCGATGTACGGTTTCCCCAACACAGACTTCAAAACTTTTCTTTTTTTCATGTGCATATATTTTCCTGGAGTCTTAACAATAAGATAAGTCACGGTCAACGTTATTGAGGATCGTTTTTGACGTAGGGTTACGTGTTTCGGGAACATATTGGGGGTACAAATTGAAAAACGAAAATCGATCGCATCATGAAAAATGCTCAGTTGGATTGATGAGATTTTTGCGTTAATCGATTTCGACGCTCCATAAAATTTGTTTACATTGAATAACATAATACATGTCATGAAACTATCTATCGATCAATTAATATAACTCAACCGTTACCCAAACGGAAATATCTCGTTCTGATTGGTCGAGATCGAAGACACAAGCTCATTGCTCAGTCATTTTCTGATAGATTTACGAGAGTTTTGCATCAATCATTTTGGGCACTCCATAATTCATTACAGTGTAAATGAATAAAATAACATATTTAATGAAAATACATACTTCAAAATCAAGGTGCCAGGGGACATCGGCATTGCAAATATATGCAAATCGGGGGCATTTTTGTATTGCAAGTAAGGTGAGTGATACGATTAATTTTAACCAACAAAATTTGAATTTTAACATTAATGTTGATTGCTTCGTGAAATTTCATATCAATGATCGATCCTGCATTGTAAAACGTTTAGCATGAGTGTAAGTGTAAAATTTGTAGGGTACTGGTGGTGTTAAAAATGACTTGAAATATGCAACGATTCATTTTAATTTTCATAAATAAAAAAAAAACAATGTGTGTTCCTGCTCTATCCGATTTAGGCTATTTGCTTCGTTGTGTTCATCTTCACCCAAGAAAAGCTCATGCGGCGAGAAAGTGAAGGAATATTCAAAAAAAAGTGATTTCCCATATGCGTATTAAGTGCTGTTAGTTCAATTGAAATTAGCATCGAGGCATATAGCACGTGTTCCGTTGGGTTTGAAATGGAAATGGATTGAATGAACACTGTCAGAAAGTAAAAATTATAAAAGAAAGTTACGTTTCCCATTTGTCTCCATGTTTTCACTATAATTAAGTAACATATTTTTTGTGGTGAGAAAAATTGATAATTGCTTCCATAATTGTAATAATTGTGTAATCAGTATGCAACAGACAGTCTAACGGAATCCTACGTCAACTTTGCGGTCGTGTCTTGTACACATCCCTCCTGTGATTTTTTTCTGTAAACATGGCGCCCGCATCGCGTTTGCTATGTCCTCGGCCATACGGAGACGAAGTAAGGTAAATGATTTTGATTAGTCCAGTCGAAAATATGATCATGGTTTGCCCACTTTTTTGAATGCTCTAATTCAGCGCTCCTGTATCAAATGAGGTATTCGAATGTTTCAAAACATATAAATAAAATTGTCTTTTTCATGATTTACAGTACTTTTATAGTATATTTTTACAAAATCACATTTTTTTTTATATCATTTATTTATTTATTAGGCTCATTAGCATTTTAGCTGTAACAAAGCCGGGTTTTAATCGTGTACATGTACATATGTTTATGTTTCTATAAATTGTAAATTACACAGTAGTTAGTAGTAGCCATTTAGGCGTTAAGTATTCTGTTCCATTACATTATGGTAAATCACACAGTAGTAGCCATTTAGGCATAAGGGTATTCTTTCTGTTCTTCCATTGTTCAGCAGACCGGACAGCGAAGACAGTTGATATTGATCATTGTTGAGTTATTTATAGAACAGCAGCCCGATGTGTCTTGCAGAGCAGAGCATTGTATGGATGAATCGATCTCATTTCGACCGTGGATCGATTTCCATCGCTGATGATGGTTGCGTGGACGTAGTTATTCTATAACAACACAAAGATGGTCAATTGAGGGCCCTGAGTTTGAACTCACGATCGATCGCTTGGTAAGCGAACGCGTAACCAAGTGGCTACGAAGACCCCCTACAAAATCACTTGTCTTAAAGGATTATAAAATACACCATCTATTTGTGTCAATGCGCCCCTCATTTCAGCTAATTTTTAATCAATCACCAGATGATTATTTGGCACGTATTCAGTCCTTTTCTGGATTATATCACTTTCAAATATTGTAAACATCATGCTTGCACACCATTTGTATCAGATTTACATAGCTAGACCATTAAATTCACGCATTCTGATGAATTCAATCCTGATCATGAGTTGTCCAATTCAATAATATTATTTTGTCCACATGATTTCTGTGGCAATAAAGTTTCTCTGTGTTGAGTGTTTTGAGGGTAACACTTTTAAAATGCTCAAGAAAAGGCAATATTCTGAAGAAAACCTAAATTATGAATGGATCAATATGATGACAGTAAACTCAGGCAATGATAAATGTAACATCTACTTGTGAATTCGAATGTTCTCATTCAAAAATGGTGATTTCTAAAACCGGACAAACCATGATCATTTTTTGGGCAAACCATGATCCGAGGTGGTCAAACCATGATCATAATTCCTCTTTAAGGAAAATCGTTGTAAAACATGAAAATTTAAATAATTCCAACACCTTATGGTAGTATTAGCAACTAGAGACTTGGGGCTTTTCAACGAACCCAAACTCGTATCGATTATGTGTGATTTTCATGAATAAAAATCGATTTGCATTTACTAGTTGCGTAAAAACACCCCAAATTGGACAAATCAAGATCATTTACCCTATTAGGCGAAATATATTTAGATTGGTAAATTAAAAATTTTTTCGTCATCAATTTGATTTAATTTGGAGTTTATATGAAAAACGAAACAAATATTTGTTATTTTCATTCCAATCATCGAAGTGGCCAGATGGTTAGAAATGCAGTCTTAATTTTAGTTTTCGATATTTTTATTAGTAAAATCTTGCTTTATCGCAGATTATTTTTGCATGTCACATACTTTGAAACTATCATCTTGGTATGTCCATTATTTTATATTTGATATTTACGCTACATACCTATGTGAAAATGAATATTATGAAGGAAAATGAACTTCCCCGTATCGCATATGCATTTTACAACATTATATATAAAAACACATTTTTTGCAAGTGGTTGTTTTTGTTGTTGTTATTGAATTGAATTACAGAGGGGGTTGAACGAAGAAAACATGAAAAGGGAACAAATGGCAATACATCTGATTACTCAAATCCACATTCCATATCTGTATACCTGGTACAATAGATGAAGAATTCGTAAAACGGCATTGATGGCATTCAATGCTTCTTCAAGGAAATTTTCATTTTATGAAGAATAAAATCCACGCAAATTTTCCCATCTGTTAAATGACTGAGCACGTGTTCCAATCGCGAAAACCATTGCAAATTTTCTTCGCCCCATTACTCAATTACCTGCTGCTGCTAATCCGAAACGGTAATAAATTAATATCAAAACATCCTTCCTTTTTCGCGTTAAGTCGAGTAATTAAATTCCCCTCCCCTCCGTGGCCATCCCCGCGACAGTGCGCCCCGGCAGATTGCCAGCTAATTAAGATGCTGCCAGGTCAGAGTCAGCACAAATGAAAAATCTCAACACCGGTGTAGAAGATAGAGTGCAAATAACATCTAGTGCCATTTAAAGATGAATTGAAATTCATCGTAATTCAAAGATAAATCTAATAAACCCATACTTCTGCTAATTAGATCGTCGGTGTTCCCATCCGCCAGCATTTTATGATTTCAGTGGAAAAATGTTCCGTGGGCTGGAAAATTTTCTTTGAAAGTTTCTTCGTTATCCCGTAATCTACACAGCTGGCGAACAGCTTGATTACATTTTTGGGTTTCTTGAGAGAGAAACAGAGAGAGGACCAGGGGTCGTCTGGAAATGAAGAATTTCATCCCAATTCGGCGATACAAATAATGAAATAAAATTAATTAAAAAGACCCTTCAACCAGGCAGACCTTTTCCAAGTTAGTTTTCATTCTGGCCCCAAACCTAAGGGATTGCAATGAAGGCATCCGTATCGATAACAAGAGCGTCAGCTTCACATGAGGCATCACGCGCCGATGGCAAAAAGTAGACGTTTTGATTAATTACAATTTTAGTTCGTGGAAGATATCATTTGATTTTTTCGGATGAGAAATTGTAGACTCTTTCCTTTGGCTGGTCCGATGATTTTGTTCAGTTGAAGCATAAACTGAATGTTGCTAAAACCAATCGAAATGTCAGACCCGTTCGAATTTCTCCGAAATAATCACCTGCTGTGACGACCACTCAACAGTTTTCAATAAAGAAAAAATTAATAACATTCAGTGAACAGAGACACAAAAAAAATTGAAGAAACACTGTTTAGGCCCAAAAAGGCGAGCGAAAGCTTCCCGCTGTCTTTCAAGAGTGGCAATTGCTGTCGAATACTGTGTCTTTCAAGTTGTTTATAATATTCAGATTGCTCGTTACCTCCGACCGTGTACAACATGCAAAAAAGTTCGTAGACGTAAAAAATTGAGCAAACCATTTTTTGTAGTGAGCCCGACAACGTTTATCCATTTGCAGTCGGGAGGAGTTTTGTGGGATGAGAGGATCGATCGACTTATGCATAGTGTAATGCGTAGGCTTACACAAACCATTGATAACGACCATGCGTTTTTTTCGTAATCTTCAAACGATAATCTCTGTTTGGATCCGTATCGCATAACCTTCTATATCGCAATCGACCGCATTCGTTGACAAAGAGCCGAAACACTTCTGCCAACATCAAGAAGAAGAAGAAAAAAGGCCATCTGTTAATAGTATTCCAATAGACAATTGCTTCACCCGGGAGGCACTTAATGGCGCTGGCTGGGGGTGGTGGGGGTAAGTAATACTCGATTGGTGGTGGGAGAGATGGCACCGGGAACAAGTTTCTCAGCCCAAAAAAGATTTAGATTCAAGCTGACGCCATTCCAATTCCGTCCGCTCCTAAAGATGGAAAGGAAACACTTGTACGTCCGGAAGGAAATCTATGTGTCGAACAGAATTGCTGATAGAGAAGATTCTTCCGTTGTCCGCTGGCACATGCATAAATATTTCAAACACACAATAGAATAGGAGCAGATGTGTTTTGTGCTGTGTCCACCGCCACCGTTGGGTCATTTGATTCATTTACAATACCCGATATTTTCCTCCAGGATGATATATATAACACATACTAACACCGGAGGCTTCGAAGTGCCGAACAAAAGACTAAATTAGATTTCGATCGGACTCTTTAGCTGTATAGGCGAGAGTTTTCACGCCTATGCGTGTATGACTGGGGGGAATGTGTGCGGCGGATGAGGCGAAGGAGAAGGTTCGAGTTGGGGTTTGGGGTTATCCTTAGATGGGGTTCTACGTACGTGGGTCGCCTATCAATGTGGAGCAGTGTAGGCCCTAAGATTTCTTCCTGCTGTAGATACGATTCCTTCGATATAAATCGAGGGGAAGGATTGAATTAAATTACATTATTATTGTCTGATTTAATAACTCCGGACAGGAGTTCGTATGATATACGCTATACGTGCACCTGGCAGGATAAATACAGGAGGGATGTGTAGGAGGATATGTGGTATCACGAAGGTGTGTGCTTGTTATGTTAGTTATTATGCATCATAAAACTGAATAATTGAGAACGCTACCTTTATGAGGGAAACTTCGCAGACTGCTTGGTAACAACACAATTAACAAAATTACAATTATTCAGAGTACATGATACTCGTATAACTAGTGTTATGGGATTATTTAATTATCAACACGGTAAGGTTGTGTGCATTTTTCCCGGTACGATTTAACCATGGAAACCTGGTTTCATTCTATAACATTGTTTGATATAACTATACAAATAATTTGGTAGAACTATAATTCATCGTGGATTATAAAAGCCCAATTTGGAAAAACAGATGACGATAATCGGTTTATAATCGATACTGTCTTGTAGTTTTCACTTATTCTTTCCTTCGTAATGTTCGTTTTAACGGGTGTTAAATAAAAAATGAGTATTTTTTCAATCACATATAAAAAAATTTTTTTGTTTGTTTTCGTCGATTTCAGTATTTTTTATTAATAACATAATGTATTTTCTTCAAAAAAATGTCAGTGAATGTTTGAGTAAGGGCCGTGGTCTGCTGTTCGACGCAACTTTGTCGCGATGCTCTCACAAGAACGTTGTACGGCACGTACGTCCATTTTCCGGATACAATTCCGGATTCTTGTAGTCAGTTGCTTCGTGTCCTTGGCCCTCCAATTGTTTTTATACACTAGGACACTGAGTGAGTCAAAGAAATCCTCTATTGGGCAGCACTGGGGCAAGTTTGTTGGGTTACGATCTTTCGGCACGAACGGTATCTTTTTCTCCTCAAGATTCGCCAGCGTCTTCTTGGCGTAATGGGAAGACGCCTTGTCCGGCCAGAAGACGTACTTCCCATCCGCGTGTGCTCGTTCAGGAACGGCAGCAGGATTTTATAGAGGCACTCTTCTCGATAGATTTGTTGGTTGATTGCCAGACCGCTCGGCTTAAACCAAGGCTTTGAAATGCCCCGGTCGGAAATGGCGATGTACAACATAACCTTTTTTTTCAAACTTGTGCTTGAACTTGTATTTAACTTCAGGCGGTGTAGATGACTTGTCGCTGGAGTAGTATCATTTCCTGGAATATGCGTTTTGGACAGCGGAAAATAGCTTTCGTCGTCCAGAACGAAAGACGTCCCGCGGTATTTTTTGGTCATCCACCGACACTGTGATTTAACCGTCTCAATCTGCTCCTCCGTGTACTCCTTCGACCTCGTCTTCTTCCTGCAGACGATTCCTTCCATCTTGAGGGTCCGATGGATCAATACGTGGGAGCAGCCATATTTCCGACCGGCGTCACGCAGGCTGGTTGCGTCCTTGTTGTCAAACAGCTTCTTTAACGATGTCTTCCTCTGTTTTGTCATTATCGTCACCGGACGACCACTTCCGACCTTCCGATCTACGTTCAGGGAAACCATGGATACGATATACCGTATTGACAGGTACATTTTCTTCCTTAAAATGTGCCACCGTGAGCTTTTTTCCTTGCTGGAAATGCGTTTCGTAGAACCGTACAATGCGTTCGCGGAGCACGTGCTGTTTCGACGCCATCTTTGCTTTGACTAAATACAAATAGCAAAACCAATCACGCCTACTGTTTCTAGGGAGCCCAAAGAGCAATTTTCTTGGAGAAAGAAAATTTTACGCTCTTTATTTGAGTTACTGAAAGGTATTGAAAAATTCTCATTTTTTATTTAACACCCGTTACAACATGTTTTCCTTTCAAAGGAAGTATGCAAAGGACAGCTTATTGAGAACAGTAGATATCACGACTTCTCAACATTCTTGGGCATCAAAAGTATTCGTACATTACCAAATTGCCCGGGGGCGGGTTATCGCAATCGTTTTCCGCACCAACAGATATTGCTGTTCACAAGTTTTATTCTGTAGAGATGCGCATCCAGTTACACCCAAACTAGCGTTTGCAGAAAACATGTCATCTTTGGCAGAAAAGATGCCATTTCCTGTTCACGTGAGTCAAATGCGCATATAATGAGCTATATTGAAAGCTTAAAAATGGTTTGTATGTATGCGTGCAGACATCTCTTTCTGTTTTCTTTTCTCTTTTCATTTGGGATTGTGCAAAAAAAAAGTCCATACGACGTCAATGGGTATCGAACCAAGACCGGCTGGAATGCCAAGTTACTTTACACGACCACGCTATCCATATAGTTGCCAGCGCTATTTTAAAGTAGCGTGATAATATTACACCTCATCATAAAATGAAGTTGGAAGATGTTTTCTAAGACGATAAAGAAAAGCATGAACGAGAATATATCTTTCTCTGTATGGGCCGTGTATTTGGCAAACTATATGAAAAGCTTTCAAATGCTTTTATTTAAATGTGTCTCCTGTTTCGCTCCCTCAAATTGGCTCTAGCATATATTTTATACAAATGATATACATGTATTGGGGAGTAGAACATTGAATGTCATCATTCAGCTCATTTAATGTAATTAATCGGGATGCCAGAAAATGTGCTAAAAATCAACTTTGAGTGTAGTAGTGCTTTTTTTTACCCCATTTATTTATTTAAGGCTCATTAGCATTTTAGCTGTAACAGAGCCGAATTTTAATCGTGTACATGTCACATGGTTATCATATCTATAATTAGCACATTACACAGTTGCCATTCGCCAGTATTCATTCTATACCATTTCATATGGTACATTCACACAGTAGCCATTTAGGCGTAAGAGTTATTCTTTCTGTTCTTCCATTATCCAGTTGGACCACCGGACAGCGGAGACAGTTGATTGATGATTGTTGAGTTATTTATAGAACAGTAGCCCGATGTGTCTGCAGGGCAGAGCAGTTGTATGGATGAATCGATCTTACTTCGACCGTGGATCGATCTCCATCGCTGATGATTGTTGCATGGACGTAGCTATTCTGTAACAACACAAAGATGGTCAATGAGGGCCCTGAGTTTTGAACTCACGATCGATCGCTTACTAAGCGAACGCGTAACCAATGTGGCTACGGAGACCCCCTGTAGTAGTGCTTGGACATAAGCAAATTCATTACCCGGATGAAGTCAGGTTCGACTTACGTTTAAACGGTTGAATCACGCTTCCGAAGAAACATGTAGAAAAAATAGAAGGCTGGTGTCCAAGACGGCTGGCTGGTGTCCAAGACACAATCGCGTTGCTCACGTAGGACTACAAAATAATTTTCGATGAGAAAAGACCTCGAAGAATATAAACCTCAGGAATAAGTCCGAACACAGTCCTTAATTAACGTAAAATCCTTTTCGGCAGAAAAAAAATCAATTTTCTTTTCATCACGTCCGACATTACTTTAGAATGCACCGAAATTTCACAAATAATTCTTTAGTAGGAAGTTTTAGTTTCGAAGTTCTGAAAAGAACCGATGGTTTCCGTGGTTTTGTAGAAGTAGCTGAATATTGTTGGGCGGGCTCTCCCTTGTGAGAATAATACAACGAGCACGTGAATAATAATTAAACCTCTCATTGGTAGCGCACAAAAACAACTAAAATGTGTGCACTGTTACTCTTCACTCTCGGTCTAGTCACAGGTTCCGTCTGGGCTCCAATGCCTCTTTTATCGGCTAGCTCGAGTATGGGATTCGGAAATCCCAGGATCCAATTCTATTACCACTGTCTTTTTTCTTCCCTCTCAATTTTCCCTTTCAATTTTGATTTCAGCTTTTATTCTAACACTGAACTCTTCTACTACGAATGAATATTTTTTAAATTTTTTTCAGTTCTTTTTAGCTTGGCTTGGAAAATAATTATTACCTGCCACTACCCGTTGATCATTTATAAGGTCGAGGAAACTATGCAACATGTGAACCAAATCACTGACAAAATTCCAGAACATTTATTTTCTTGGTGAGCTGCGGATAGCCTTGCTTGATGGCCCACACAATTTTTTAGCTCAGAACTTTAATGCAATGGCGTCAGTTTGATGCAATGATTGCAATGCCAGTAGCATTAATTTCTTCGTGTCCACAGCTCAATCCGTAACGAAGACATGTGATGACACAAAACAAGGAAGAACAAGTGATATTCATTGCTTTGAATACAGAACGATACTGAAAGTTTGCCTTCCTTCCTTGCTTGATACTTTAAACTTCTTCAGTTCATTGGTCTCTAGCCTTCAAAAAGGCCCTTGGAAAACTTTACTTTATCCATAATATTATTCCTCCACCCACATTGCCTTGAGAAAGGGATTCGATCCCTCGCCGTCAAGCTCGCCCAGCAACGATGTTGTTCAGTCGATTTCCTCACGAAGAATAAAAGTTTGCCTCAGCGAGATCCACTGTTTATACTCTAGGCAATTATTCCCCTTCATTCTTCTTCTTTTCCTTTGTTCACGGAGACTTTACTTTTACAATTTCCCCTTCGTTGCTCATTGATAAGTTGCTCGTTATTGGAACTCTGTTCGGGAAAGCACACAAACGGACAGAACAAATGTATGAAGAAATGGGAATGCTTCCAATTTTCATCAATTTAAACCAAGGACAGACTATGGGATTGTAATGTATAGCATATCAAACAAATCTTAGGGAATTTCCGATTCGTTTAGTATTCAAATCGCCAAAACCCGTTCGCGGCAAAAATAATTATTAACGTAAACTTTATTTCATAAAAACGTGACCTGTTTTCTGATTTGGCACCCTTAATGAAAGACGTAGTTCTACGTCAAAAATAACTATTGGAACAGTTGAAAAAATCGGTGGCAATATAGTTGCCACTTCCCGTTAACCCCAAAAACACTGTTTGCCGTTGCCTTGTAAATTCACTTCATTGCGCCTTTGGTTATGCAAAGATCGAAACAATACTTTTTTATATGGACTCAGTTGTCGTGCACAAATTACGTAACGTGAGAAGGGGGGGTCGAAGTCGCGTTATTCACCGTTTATTAAAGATAGGAAATTGCGTTACGTAGCGGGGAAGGTGATCCAAAATCCGGATTTTTAGTGTTACGTAATTTGAGCACGACGCCTTACTAAGAAAAATTTAAAAAAAATATTTTTCATTGAATATAGCATTTATTTTATTGAAAAACTGCATGATCTTACACAGTAGATTATAGATAACGCTTACAGTGAAAACTTATCAAATTGTTGTATTTTAAATGAATTTTAATAAAATTTTCTGTCGGCATTCTAAATTCGTGATTTTTCTACACAAAAATGACTACCAAATTTATATTGTATATTTTTATCAGTCTTAGAAAAATGGGAATATCGCCAGATACCTTCAGAAGTATTTGGTTAACCCATTAACGACCGAAACCGTAAAAATATTTTTTTCGTCGGAAGCCATTGGTATTTTCTGATGACGTCGGCACGTCGGACTTCCACTATCCACAGTTAGTTATTCTATCATATGAGGATTTTATATACGATTTTATTTTAGTCTGATCAATGGCCTATATTGATGAAGGAAGAGGTGTGATAACTACTAACTGCTACTTCCCTAATTATTTTCTAGCTTTTAGTACATTATCTGTTTTATTATTACGTTTAATCACAATGAAACCGTTTAAATTAGAATTTTTTTTTATTTTCCAGGTTTTTTTTTCGGAAAAACATAGAGAAAAAATATTCAAAGAGGGACATAGCGCAAGTCAGTTAACGAAAAATTGCAAATGATAACCATAGAAACATAATCTACAGTAAGTTATGTTTCGTCTGGCGCTTTGAAGTATGCGTCCTAAAACAAAAATAATTACCATAACAAAATCGTTAAAATATATTTCTCTAAACTGATTCTTACGTTGTGGATTATGCGTTGTCGTGAGATCGATCTCGTTCTCTAAAAATCCAAAAAATGCCAACTATTGAATGTGGTCTCATTTTAATAATTTTATATGCTGACTGAATGTTTTCGTGAAATGTCACAAAAAATAGTAATGACTGCTGGAACTGTTTACATCGCCTTCGTTTGCGGGTTAAAACCAAGTTAAGGTTTCAATGTTTTCAACGTTCTCGTGTATTTTAAGTTTCTTCAATTCTACATCCGATAAAAATGAATTAAGAATTTTACTTTTTTACATTATCTCGATTGGAACTCATCATCCGCGATTGAGATATGTATGAATCAAACAATTATAAATCGATAACGAAAATCGAAGCGTTGTTTCATCAAATATTTACACAACAAAGCACAAGAATATTTATAAACCATTTGTTTCTGCTCATCTCCACAGGATAATCACCACTGGTGGAATTCACGAGAAACAAAGATTAACGCATTGGTCTGGGAACCAGCCACTTAATCGAGTGTATTTGTTGATCTCCACAGTCTGCTCAATAAAGCAGAAGCAGTATTCGAATTGTTCCATAATTTGTTGATGTATAAACTAGAAAGATGAAAACCAATGAAGATTGGGGGTTATCAAAATTGCTGTGAACCGGGCATGCCACCGACAGGCAACATTTTTTCTAATGTCTTTTAAATAATACACCTTTTTTGACCAATCATGCAATTATCTGCAATTTCTTTTCACTCTCGCGCGATGGAATGCGTTTTATAAGCATCACTTTGGGATTTTCGTCTTTCTTTTTTATGTGTTCTATATAATCTTTGATGTGTGGCTTTTATTACGATGACTAAGGTGATAGTGATTAGAATAAATTATTGTCATGCATATGGAATGTTGATCTCAGACGCTGTACTCATCAAGTATTTCAAAATTGGAATTGAAGAAAACTTGCTGAAGTACCGAAGCTTAGAGTAGTCGTAATATAATTCAGGATAATTTGAATAAAACTAAGAAAAAATATAGTCAGATCAAATGAAGAATAATCATCCTATTATATCCTAATGTTATATAGCTCCCCCAAGATGTAATCCAACATCATAACGCTGTCATCTAGAAAATTCAATTGCAAGACGGAATAGTTTTTCACGGTTCTCAGTTCCTAAACAAAACTTCCTAGTCTTGTGCTCAACATATTGCAATAGTTCTATGTATGGTTATATTCATGACAACGCCGGAATATTGTGTGGAAAAAAAGTCGGAATACCGAACTCTCCCAGATGAATTTGTCAAGCGTCAACAAGAAACGAGACGTAAGGCAAAACAGTACTAAACCGAAAACCCGCTACCACCGACAGGGCGGTGAAAATATCATCAGGATAAGCGAAGGACAGTGAAGATAGTGTGCGCTATTACGTTTATGTTGACATTTTATGCGCTTTGGCATGGTGAAATCCAAAACCTCACCGTGGCGACATCCATTCCGCATTGGAAGTGAAAAGATCCCGGCGGAAATAAGTTGTACGTCATTATTCTTATCGCCCGTGAGGGTAAGGATGCATCCGAGGAGTAACTCCACATCAAGTGCCTTCTAACTAACGAATCTGAGCTGCCCGAAACACCATAAAACCACAGTTCGTTGTCGCAGCAACACGATTGTCCGCCAGAGGAGTCAGCCACACGCTTTGCGAATGTCAAAAAGTAGCTCCAAGCTTGGGGATCCTGAAAATTTATACAAACGAATGAGAACGATCCTTTTATGGTTGGTTTTATGGTATCACTTCGTATATCATCCTCCTTTTTAATATTCCTGTGTGCATCCTTGTAATGCGAACTGTTGCCAGTCTCCTGTCACAAACGGTATTCACACAAGAGTGCACTTTTTCGACCGTATCCCTCCTGCAATCGGGTTCGGTTTTATCCGAGAAGCGAAATTAGTTTATTCGTAGATGATATATGTCGTCTAAATTTCAAGAAATTTAAAATTTCAAAGGCAATATATTTCCATCATATTTTTTTTTTGTATTTTAATTCTGGGAAACATGGAATAGAATTTGTCTGTTTATTAGAGCGCGGTGGAATGCATTTTAACAGCATTGAAAGACATATCCCCATTTTCATATTAAATCAGAATCCATTCATTAACAGTTACACATACCAATGCAAAAGGTTTAAAGTCATATTTAGGGTTAATTTCTATAGTTTTGACATCTGCCAACAATATACGGTTTAAAACATCAGAAGTTTCATACAGTCACAAAAATGTTTTTGGTGTTAAAAATTGTGGATTTTTTGCTTACGAACATGGGGACAAAATTTGATTTTTGATATCAATACCTTCAAACATTCACGTTTTGTTACTATGAGCAAGTTCATGGGTTCAATCGCAAAATTGTTCATTTATTGATCTTCTAGTCGACCCCGTTGAATTTACCTTTTACTATTTATAGTATTTCTAACAAAACTCATCATTATAATATCAAATTATTTTCAGACACAATTCTCGTTCAAGATTTTCAACCACTTGCAAATAACATGTTTCTCCGTTACATGGAGAAACATGTTATTTGCAAGTGGCAAGTGGTTGTTATTTGTTAATTTCGAGTCCAATCAGTAGCTAATATTTAGTATGTCCACCTCCATTTCTGATCACTTTGAAAACTCGATTTGGCATCGAGTCAGACAGCTTTCAAAGTGTTACCATATTGATTATAGCCCAACACTCCTGAATTACTGCCTTGAGACTGGAAATGTTGTCAAATTGTCATATGTTTGCCTAGACCAAGATTCTCCATAGGTTCTCTATGGGATTGCAATCGACTGCAAGCAGGCCATTCAAGAAGTGGAATGTCCTTATCGGAAAACCATGCCTTCGAATGCTTGGAAACGTGGATCTATGCATTATCCTGCTGAAAAACGACATCCTCGGTAGCGTTATTCTCAATATGGCCAATCAAAACATCCTCCAGTAATTGAAGATACTTTTCGGAGTTCATTCGGGTGAAAATGAAACAAATGAGAAGCTTGCTGTGATAGGAATCGGCTCCCCACACTGTCAAACTTCCGCCCCCAAAGTTTCGCTTCGATCTCACGACATGCCGTTGAATTAAATTGTACCAATACCAACTGTAACCGTCCGGACCATACAAATTGAACTTTTTTCGCCGGAAAATACAACATTTCTCCATTCTAGTTTCCATTTCATGTATTGCCGGGCGAAAATGAGATGGTTCTGCTTATGGGTGGCGGTCAGTTTCGGCTTCCCTTGAAGTTTCCTCCACATGATGTTTGGTGGCTCATTCAAGATGCGCGCAATATGCCTCTTCGTTACAGGAACAACCGACCGTGCCTTAATGTATGAGCAGGACATCGTTTCCTGGTTGCTTCGTGTGTTATTCGACCTTTAAGACGCAAAGTAACTCTGGTATTCCCATTAGTTGGACGTTATATCCCATATTTCAGGCACTATGTAACGAAATTCCGTACCACTTCCCCAGATCGACCAATTTTTTGTTACGATCTAGCGATTAGAAAACTTTTGTTCATTGAATATCTTTATTATTTTCCGCCCCTCTTCCGTCAATAGAATACCTTTCGCCATTTCTTTAAATTCCACGTAAATCACTAATCTGGCCAACTTCTTACGTTGCACATCTAATATTTATCTTGTAAATTGATCATTCCCAAGTATTTTTTCAAAAAACACAGATAAAGGCTTGGTGATTATGCGAAAATTCGATTTTTATGCCCTGCGGCTAAACGTATGTCTCGGGAAAAAACGACGTTTGAATGTTTATATCCACCGATGCCGCCTTGTGTGTGTGATTGTGACGCACGTCCTTTCAATAAAATTGACTTAAATACACTACCACTACAGCAAATAAGTATCCCGATAAAAAGAACATTCCAAGTTGTTTTAGTTTTTCAAGTTTTTTTTTCAATTGCGGTTAAACGAATGTCTATCACTGTATGACAGGTTTTCCAATGGTGTCTACTACTTCGGTAGTCAATTGAGAGATGCTCATCAATAAGAGACAGGAACCATTTGCGTCCTCTACCCGGGAGATTTTTCATGGTTCCTTCGGATTTCCACTTGTTTATGATGTTCTTTACTGTAGAGTGGGTTCTTCCAACTACAGCTGCTATTTCCCGCAATGCCTTTCCACGACATTTTCTAGCGAAATTTTCTTGCGCGCATAGTTAGTTAAAAAAATAAATGTATAAAGATTTTGCACCAAATAAATGGAGAGTATCGTCGATTACCATGTGTACACTCAATTTTGCGATTGACTGTATATAAATATATTTCACCATATCTCTGGAATGCCTTGACTGACATTCATCAGACTTGACATAACAGTTCGGCTGAAAAGTTTGTAAGGTAACACAGTAAAACTATTTATTTTTCGCAAAATTCAATTTTATTATTCAACATAATTTCCTCCGAGGGTGATACAGCGATTATAGCGATCTCTCAGCTTTTCGATACCATTTTTATAGTACTCTTTCAGTTTTTCCTCCAAATAGGCCTCAGTTTCGGTAATCACTTCATCATCGGTCTTAAATTTCTTGACAGCGAGCATTCTCTTCAGGTCTGCGAACAAAATACGGAAAATACGGTGGATGCGGAAGCAATTCGAAGCCCAATTCCTGCAATTTTGCCATCAATACACGAAAATTGGATTTTTCCATTTTTTTTCGCAATAACAAAAATCTCTCTCTCATTGCTGTAACTCATGAACCAATCGACTGATTGCTGTCAAATTTTGACACGTATCCATTGAAAGATGGTGTTTTATGATAGTCGAATAGATTTTTGCAAGAGGCGCCATCTAGACGTCAACCTTATGAACTTTTCATCCGTACTGTTACATGTTCCTCGCACATTAGAGGTAGCCAAAGGCGTATTAGAATTGGGAGAGCAATTACTGAAAGGAGGAGTTGTTGAATTATCTTTTTTATATAAAAAGAATACGCACCTCTATCAAAATTTAACCGTAATATAGTCACAAATGATCTTAAGAAACTTGTTTCGGTTATAACAAGTGGAAAAAGTATCAGAAGTTTTAAAAAATTATTATCAAATTAATATTTTCGTCCGCTTGCTTGTATGGAAATCGTCCATAGTGCAACGTCCCATCACCATTCCGTCAACTGGCGTGGCGTGACGTGAACGTGACGTGGATGTTGTATGTAAATCGCACTTAAAGTTTACAGCTCGACTGCTTCAAATTATTTTGTTGGTCCTCGTTCCTCACATCCAATTAACAATTCAAATTTTTGAACAACTCATAATATTGCGATTTACCGAGAGCGTGCTTATGTAATGCTTCCATTTATCTATATATATATATATATATATATATATATATATATATATATATATATATATATATATATATATATATATATAAACAGACCTAACGAGTGCTGAAATAAGGTCCTTTATACGGATGAGACGAAAACTAATCTATTTGAATCGGATGGAACACAGATGGTGCAAAGGAAACCAGGATCGGGGCTCCAGGTTCAGCATTTGCTTCCAACAGTAAAACACGGTGGCGGCAGCCAGCTGATGTATGGTACAATGACGACTTCTGGAGCTGGAACCATGGTGTTTATCGATTCGGCGATGGACAAGATGGCTTCATTAATCTTTCTGAAACGTAACCTGCAGTCTCCCGTTCAGGAATTAGGTCTCCCTCGTAATTACTACTTTCAATAGAATAATGACCCGAAGCAAACTTACCTCATCGTACGGGAATATCTGCTCTATAATGTCCCAATCAACCCAAAGCACCTCCGCAATCACCGGACTTGAACACTGTCGAGCACCTATGGTGGGAAATCAAGAACCGCCTGTAGAATAAAAATCCAGAGAACAAAGTGGAACTCAAAACGGCAATTAAGGAGGTCTCGGAGAGCATTCCGTCTTTGCTCAAAATCGCAGTGATTTGTCACCAGCAAAAAAATTAGACACTTGTTTTTATATTTGCTCATTAGAGTGCCTAGTCTTAAAATAGGGAGATATGAAAAAAACCACATTTGACTTTTTTTTCAAACATTTTCAACAGCAATTAAAAATTTGAAGTATTTTCAACTATGTGTATGTGAGTATTGTCATTAGGAGAGAGGTGCAGCCCATTAAGGAAGAGGGATTTAATTCTCAATCAAAGCCTGGCAAATTCAGCTAATATTTTTATGAAATTATAGTTTCATTTAAACTAAAAAAAGATCAGTCCTTTCAATAAGTTGGGCGTGAAATACATAAAAATGTTCATAAATGACAATTTTTGAATCATAAAAAAAATAAATAATATTAAATGTTAAAAAGTGTAAAAAAACTTTATTGGCATGTATAAATTTTGAAAATAGTTTTGACTAAAACGCTATAAAACCCCTTTGCCGCAGGTCGTCGCAGCTATGCTCTTCAGAATTTCAACAAAAAAGTTGGTATTATGATTTTTATTCTTATTTTCTTCTTTCTCTTATGCTTTATCTTTTTTTTCACCTAGAAAGCTACTCAACCACAAGTTTTTCGGAAAGCATAATCATAACGTGCCATTTCAGGGACATCGTCCACTCGGCGTGTGACAGCATAACATCCTTTAGGATTAGGGCGCATTCATGGTATACTGTGGCATGTAAGCGCAGTCTATTGGGCGATTGATCCTAGTTTTTCCGTCCGAGCCGATGAGGTTTTCCTTCGTCTCATCCGACCACAGTATATTTCGCCACTGCTTTTCCATCTCCAAACCTGTCCAATCGCAGTGGTCTTTCGCGAACTTCAGTCACGTCTTGAGATGCTTCGGCGTCAGCATCGCGATCTTCCAGGGGCTTTTACCGCCTAGCCTTAGAGGGCATTAAACACGAAGGTTTTGGATCGTCCCAAGTATTTCGCGTTGGCTGCTGCCTGTCTTGGACATTTTGCAGATGACCATCCGCTGTGTTCCTGTACAGTATGCTTAATTTTCTGATCTTAATTTTTGTCGCGTCATTTTAGTTGTTAAGTATTAAAACTTAAAAAGCATTTTTCAATGAATGATTGTTGTTTAAAATATAGATGTTATAAATTAGAAGGATTGAAGCACTGGATAGAATTATTTTTTCTCATTTTTTTTTTGATTCACTTCTTTCGGAAAAAAAACATTTTTTTTATAATTTTTAATGTTCTTTTATCGATATCTCAGGTATAGTACCTGCTACAGTCCTGAAATTTAGCACTTTTCCTTGTTAGAAATATAGAAAAAACAGATCGGTGACAGTCACTTCTCCGATTAGACGAATATTTAGACGAATTTCAAGCCAACTCGACTGGTCGTTGGCAGCACCATCTAAGATAGCAGCGAAACGTTGTTGGTGTGAACAAATGGGTCTTTTGAGCACCTTTGCATACCTGAAATATAAAAAATAGACTACTTCTTAAGGTAAAAAAAAATCTTGATTTAAAAAAAAATTTAACTCAAAAACTATAAAACCTACAAAATTCTCGAAGGATGAAATGTACGAAATTGTTTAAATTTTCATAAAAAATACCAAAAAAAATATCGCTGAAAAAAAAAATTAAAATTAATTTTTTTTAAATGTATATTTTTAAAATTCGAAAAAAAATATAAATAGCTCTTACAATTTCAAACAAGTCGTCCATACATTGGAAGATGGGCACATTCACAGGGAATTTTTTTTTTCTAAAAACAACTTTTTCATGTGTTTTTTGAAAATACTACAACTAATCCTAATTTTGTTTAAAGTCAAGATAGCGATATAGTGTATTCGACAAAGTTTTAGATCTTATTAAAATATGAACTTTCGTTTCTCAACTTTCTTTTTTTATAGTTTTTGGAATATAAGGCATTTTTGTATGGAGAACCTTGAAAAATGTTTCGTGTTTCTTAACAGAAAAAAATTATGCATTACAGGAATTAAACATTAATAGTAATTTTTCAAAGTATAACATGAAAAAGTTGTTGTTCGAAAAGATTTTTCTCTGAAAAGTGTCCATCTTCTGATGTATGGGTTTCTGAATTTAAAAAAAAAACATTTTTCAAGAAAAATTAATTTTAGTTTTCAAAATACTTTTTTAATGATTTTTTTCTCGAAAAATTTGTTTGATATTTTTTAATGAAAACATAAATAATTTCCTACAATTCAATTGTAGGTCTGATAGAGTAAAAAGTATTTTTCGAATTCTTACGAAATTACGGAATTCTTTTTCCATTCTTGAGAATCTCACCCATGGCTTTCAAACTTGGTAAACGGTTGATTGGTAACAATATTATCGTTCTGCGAGTTGTTGTTGAGTTTGGCCATCGTATTCGACGAATAATGTGCGCCACACATAAATAATTCTGAGCGCAAAAGATCATATGTTGACCCGCCTATCTGGCCACATCGACCGCGAGGCTACATCGCTTCGGAAAGAAGAACATATTGTGTGTTTCCTGTGATCAGCAAAGTGCAAAACCGGTGAAACTATCAATGGTGAATGTTACCGCAATCAATTGATCGAATTGAACCGTACTCTGATCCAAAGGCGACCGGAATATCAGAAAAAGCAACATAAAGTGATTTTTCTTGATGACAATACTCCGTCACACCGAGCAAGACTGGCTACGGAAACGGTTGAACTACTCGATTGAGGTCAACTACCGCACGCGACTTGTTCATCAAAGTTGGTCTCTTTCAACTGCCATTTGTGTTCATCGATGGGACACACACTTGTTGAGTAGCACTTCGAATCTTTTAAAAAGTCTTGGTTTAAATAACATAGCTTTTTTATGTTTGACGGAAAGATGGGAAAAATGTACAGTTTCTATTGATCATTATTTTGAATAGAATAATTGAAAGTATTCAAAAACAATAAATGTGTATTTTAATTGAAAGCTTCCGGTTTCATATGCACACACCTGGTATAACATTGGCAGCACTGCTAAAGCCTTGGGAGCATCAGTGCTATGGTGAAGATGATGATGTTATGGTTTGTTGGTGATTCTGTACGACATACAACGGCGCTACTGCCTTTTGTCGCTGGTGCTTTATGGAGCGGCCGTATTGTTATACCACATAAGCTAGACAGTTCAAAGCAATGGCCAGCGTCATCTCCAGGATTCTCAATCTATCATAAAAGGGTCGAAATAGGATATTCAAGAATCAATTTTATTCATTATTTCTTCTTTTCCTTTCATAACGAAGCGGAAGAAAATGTTTCCCAACTGGAGAGAGAGCACTATTTTCGAGCGCAACGAGATCATAAAACGGCTAGGAGTATTATATCCACTATAAATCGTCTGACGAAGACATGTACCTGGATAACGATTCGATTTTATAGTTTGCTTTTACCTAATAGATCTTCGAGAAAATTATGCTCCGTAATATACTTTAATATCAATCGATACTACTAATATTCTCATATATGAACTCATGAGGTTGATACCAATGGGCATCATGCATCGGACATGTGAAACAATAAAATCAAGAACTGCATTTTGAATAAGTTAATGGATAACGTATTATTTGATTATGGTGGCTAATTACACAACCACAAGAATTGAACAATCAACAGCAATGAATAAGAAAAAAAGTTAAGGAAGTTATTCAAACTCTGAAGTAGACGAATTTACGCTCTGAAAAAAGGGCAACCAATATTCCGAGGAATGCTGCATTAATTACCGACGACTGTAATCGTCGCGTAAGGCGCCTTCCGGCTGCCGCCACCACACTTACCATAAATGCGGCCAGAAACAAATAGGATATTATGAAGACGTCCATCACATGCGTAATGCTTTCCTCCCGAATCGACCCGAACTTTTGGGAACGGCGCCACTTCCCGGAAGGAAACAGGATCCGATAGGCGAAGCAGAAGGGAAACTTTTTGTCCATCAGTAATTTATGTATGGAGCCTCTAATGTGCGAATTGTTATGAATAGCAACGAGCTGTACTGTGGCCAAAGGCGTTGTAACAAGAGCGCTTAATTGTAAGGCGCCCCGAGGACAGATACGTTTTTACGGCCCCAAACATAGTCGTTCGCCGCAAAACGACTCTTCCGGGGCGTTGTGATGATAATGTGAGAAAGTTTTCTCGACGAATTGCCAAACCCACTTTGAGACATTCACTGACCAGTGAATGCTTAGTTCCCGGGTATTTGTTCCGTTTTCCTTTTGTTGGCGTTTGTAGGATAGCTCAGATTGGTCACAAGACAATTATAATTATTTGGAACTATACAAATTTGTAATTTATGTACATACATCTCATCTAGTATGTATTACGCATATAAACTCTCTGACCTTGAATGGAGATACCGTTATTTGATTGTTATTCAATTGTATACTTTTCTCATTCTCTGAAGGGCTCGCCGTTTCATGCGATTTTAAGACATTTTGGATAATTTTTTTTTTTAAATCCCTGTCTCATGTATTCCTCCCCGGGTGATTATTTGGTTTTAAAAAAAGCTTTGATGTCTTTGCGACACTAGTAGGGGAAGTGTGGTAAAGACGGACATCTTAAGTAAACGTTGTTTTTTTTATGAATTTCATGAAAAATCTCACCTCACCATAAATCTCTATCTCACCATAAATTGATAGTCTAGGTCTCTTTCTATAATAAAATTTGTCTTTGAGGCAGAAATTTTGCAAAATGAATCTTTGAAAAAATAAAATTGATTCGGGAAAGACGGACACTAATTGAAAATTCAAGTTTATGTACTCAATAGGTTTAGGACGTCTTCAGATAGGCCTCAAAATGATCGAACCAAAAGGCTAGACTAAAATCACCTGGAAGGGCTTGTATTTTTTTCTTTTTTTCATGTCTGAAATAGATTTCGGCATTCGGAACGACAAAGTCGGATTACGTGTCAAAAACCGCTTTGCTGATTAGTCTATCTGGTTGCACTTGCAAACGTAGTTAGTGGGCATATGTTAAAAAAAGAAGAAGAAGAAGAAGATAATCGAATTTAAAAAAAATCCTTTCACTTCGATGGAGTATCCGTTTTACCCGACTTGATTAGTATTTTTTTCCACCAATATCTCTGAAGTAAAAATGAGAAAACTCCACCGCTGCTATAAACTGGAAGAGAAGTGATGGTAAAACACTCACGTAATGAAAAATACACCAAAAATTACTTGATAACAATAAAAACCTTATTCTCTGCAGACGAAATTTAAATCAAGCTGCTCTTTGTTGATTACTTTTATGTTTTTATTCACAATAGAGAGAGAAGGTGTACACTAGGATTGGGCGATCTCGGATCGATTCTTAGAAGATCGATCTTTTTCATTCCGATTTCTGATTTTTTGGATCGATCTTTTGTACTCGAAATCGAAAAAATCGATTTTTTTGCTTTCGATCTTTCCTTTTTGTAAATTTTTTTCAGTATAATTCGATTTTTTATCTTACCAAATGTCACCTAACATTTTTTTGAACATAATGTCAACATTTGGAGTGCTTCTTCTACGATCTACGAATGTTGATAGAGATGGAACTAGTGGCAGCTACTGAGGTGATAAACTGTAAACTAGAGATGTGCCATCCGCTCATGAGCTGTTCCGAAGAATCGACTCTTTGAAGAGAGTTGAGACGGAACAGCTCGCAAAAAAAAACAAACAGCTCTTCAGCTCACTTTGATAATGATGCTGGAGAGAAAAGAGCTGAAGAATTGCAGAGAGTGTGAGCGGTAACATTTAAATGAACTGACCGCCTCTCGCTCTTCGTGTTATGACATCAGTCCATTTTCATTTGTTCCCCGTATTTTCAACTGCTATATTCGCGTTGACGGCATTGAGCTTTTTTTACCAGTTTAGGGAGCGCCAAAGATAATAATTGACTTTGAGTCATTGTTTTTGAAAACAACTTCATATTATTATGAATAGACTCAGTAAAAATGTTGGAAATGTATAGACAAATGGTTAAATAAGAGTCAGGAATACGTGTTTCAAGCAATTAAATAACATGGTGCGAAAAATTTCATTCAAATTCTAACATTTTAAAACTGGCTTCGTGTCTTCTAATCTGACAGATTACTCTGTCGAGTTTGGGACCCAAATTGAAAGTCGCCACCAGACGTCGACACTGACAACTAAGCTGAAGAGCTGCTCATGAAGAACAGCTCTTTTAGATGAGGATCTGAGCTGTTCATCATGATGAGCTGGGTTGCACACCTCTACTGTAAACGATTGCGCATAGGATCACTGAACCTGATGTTGAAATCAATTACAGGCGAAAGATTGTTTTCTGGATCTGGCGCAAAAATCAAGAATCTGCTTCGACTAAATGACAGATGTATGGCACGATTGGCTCTTATTGTCAGCTGAGTTTTGGGCGGTTGTTGAATTTCTAATTATGCTTTTTCAATTCATTTATTTAATGAAACGACTACCTGACAGCACAAGATGAATGCCCTGTGGCTATGGCCTTCATGCTGAGAAACAAAACAAAATGCTTTTGATATTCAAATAAAAATATGAAATTTGTATTCCCTGTTCAACGTAAAGACGACATTCATATAGAACAAGCATATTCGAAAAAAAGCTTTTAATTTTTCAAAGATCGATTCAGCAAAGATCGATTCTATAGTACCGATTTAATCAGTGGATCGATCCCTATGCCGTTTGGAAAATCGATTCGATAAGATCGATCTTTCTATAAAGATCGCCCAATCCTAGTGTACATAGTAAGTGTCAAAAGTATTGATACACTGTATTGCAAGTTTGTACATCATTAAGATTTAAAAAAAAAAATTGTCAATCATACATACATCCAAAATTGATTTTTAGCTCATGTTTTGTCATCCCGATTTATTACATTAAATGAGACATAATATAACAGAAAATGTGATGACTCTCAAATACTGGTAAGAATTTGTATAATATACATTGTACAGCAATATAAGATAAATATGAGCGAGCGAAACAAAAGACAAATAAGCTTTCCGCATACTTTGCCACATGCACGGCCTGTTTAGATCGAGATATATATTGCTCTCCTTCATGCGCTCCTTTTTACTCTTAGAAAACACTTTCCAACTTCATTTTATAATCAGGTGCAATATTATCACGCATCATTAGCCATGTGGATAGTTGTTCTCGTTGTTTGATAAGTTTAGGTGTAGGTGTCCGTCTTTCCCGACTTTCCCCTAGTGAAATTGTTTATTTGTATGGTAACGATGCTGTATTTTTTATTGTTCGTTTGAACTAAATCATTTGGAATGAAATAAAAATTACAGGAGGGTTGTATCCGAGACACGACCGTATTGTTGACGCAGGATTACGTTAGGATATTTGTTTCATACTGTTTCTGGATATATTACTTATAACTTCGTCCCGCCCAAAATTTGTTTTTCGTTATCAATACCTTCAAACATTCACGTTTTTTACTAAGCGCAAGTTCATGGGTTAAATCGCAGAACTGTTCACTGATTGATCTTCTAATCGACCCTGTTGAATTTACTTTTACTATAAAATTCCTAGTACTTGTACCAAAACTCATCATTATAATATCAAATTATTTTCAGATACAATTCTCGTTCAAGATTTTTCAACCACTTGCAAATAACATGTTTCTCCATTACATGGAATAAATGTTTTATACACAAAATATGATAGAATAAAGACAGCCCTAAATCGGACAATTCCTTCCTCGAGTTTTGCTCTTATAAACATTTTCGGCAATCCATTTTTATTGGTATAGATAGAAGAAGATAAATATATTTCGTTAGCGCAAACATCAAATGGACTAACAACGGTTGTCACTATGTAATTGTAGAACATATGGGAATTCAATTTTCCGAATTTTCCCTTTTTCCTTCAGACTTTTCCGAAAATTTTCATTTGTCATGTTTGATTGGAATATTTTTGGTTGAAATATGTGTAACATTTTTGTGGGACCACCCCCTCTCCATTCCGGAGAAGGGAGGGGTGTCATACCATCATAGAAACGTTTCGTGCCCCCTAAAACCTTCACATGCCAAATTTGGCTCAATTTTCTTGATTAATTCTCGAGTTATGCAGAAATTTGTGTTTCATTTGTATTGCAGCCCCCCCTTAGAGAGGAGGGAAGAGTGTTCAACCACCATAGAGCCATTTATTGCAACCTAAAACCTGCGTATGCCTTATTTGGTTTCATTTACTTGAATAATTCTCGAGTAATGCAGAAATTTGTGTTTCATTTGTGTGGCGGCTCACCCTTAGAGAGGGGGGAGGAGTGTTTAACCACCACAGAAACATTTATTGCACCCTAAAACCTCCATATGCCTAATTTGGTTTCATTTTCTTGATTAACTCTCGAGTAATGCAGAAATTTGTGTTTCATTTGTAGAGAGGGGGAGGAGTGTTTAACCACCATAGAAACATTTATTGCACCCTAAAACCTCCATTTGCCTAATTTGGTTTCATTTGCTTGATTAATTCTCGAGCAATGAGTTTTTTTTTTGTGTTTCATTTGTATGGCAGAGAGGGGGGAGGGGTCTCAAACTATCACGAAAATCTTCCCCGGCCCCAAAAACCCCTACATACCAACTTTCATGTTGATCGGTTCAGTAGTTTTCGAGTCTATAAGAATCAGACAGACAGACAGACAGAAATCCATTTTTATATGTATAGATTACTGAACTCTTTTATAATTTAGTGGTCCGTAAAACAGGCCGTTTAGTTCGATTGTTAGATATTGTTTGTTCGCTCCATAAATTGTACAATCTAGTGATGAGGGTGGAAGGATGGTGATAAGTCCTTTTATAACGAAAAAATATGGCGAAGTGGAATCAGATACCCTGGAAACTGTCCTCTATGGCTCTGAACGAGATGGCTCCTGCGTTCTGTATGAATGAAATAATGAAACGTATATATGGAAGGCGAATGAATAGATTCCCCATTCCATTTTCAAACCTCAAACCAATGGAACATGAAACTAAATGCGGATTTTTAATTGAACTAACAACGCCAACAACGATAACACGGCAGAATTATTGGTAAAAAAAAGCTTTTTTCTTCAATGTACCAATCTTTCTCGCCGTATAGACATTCTTTGGGCGAAGGCAAACACCACAAGAAATATAGCAATTCCACGTCATAACAGCCGACAAATAATAAATTTATAAATTAATAACAACTTATTTGTAAATTTATTAAAACTTGGTACCAGAGATGCCAACCTTCCTGATTTTTTCAGAATTTTCCAGACTATTTGGCACGTTCCCTGATATCCTGACGCTCGAAGGCAGTTTCAAATAGTTACATTTAGAATGAAAAACAAAACACCTGATGTTTTCAAATGCTTAAAACACGTAGTCCTCATACTTCACCATTTGCCCATACATTTGCTGAATTTTCTAACGAAAACTTATCATTACGATATGAAATCGTTATCAATTTGTGAAAAAAACGTATTCCTTCATTATGTAGAATACATATCCGATTTGGAAAAGTAAATTGTCATTCATATAGCTTATTTTGAAGGTACGTTTATTCAACCTTAAATCCAGTATGGTTTTCGCTTCTCGAACATTTGCTCGTCAGAATCAACTCGTCTTTAATGATGAATTAATATGAATATGAATATATATCCATAGAAGAACCAAAAAGCATCAAAATGACAAAACATTCATCAATTACTTCCACTGCTGATGATACCTTCTTCATCTGACGAAAGAAGATTTATTCTATAGCACGGGCGATGAATTCAGAACAATTCTGAATATTCACAAACGCAACAAGAACTTGCAGATACACTTGGAGTTGCTCAGCAAACCATATCCGATCGTTTAAAAGCAATGGGAATGATCCGAAAGATAGGACAATGGGTGCCGTAAGAATTAAACCACGAAACGTCGAAAGCCGTTTTTCACTTGCGGACACCTGCTCCAACGGCATGAAAGAAAGAGTTTTTTTGCATCGAATCGTTACTGGCGATGAAAAGTGGGTCCATTACGACAATCCTAAAAGTCGGGCAACGTATGGATACCCCGGCCATGCATGAACATCGATGGCCGCGCGGAATATTCACGACCAGAAGGTTATGCTGTCTATTTGGTGGGACCAGTTGGGTGTGGTGTCCTATGAGCTGCTAAAACCGAATGAAACTATTACGGGGGATCTCTACCGACGATAAATGATGCGTTTAAGCCGTGCACGGCAGGAAAAACGGCCACAATACGAGCAAAGACACGATAAAGCTATTTTGCAGCATGACCATGTTCGGCCGCATGTCGCAAAACCGATCAAAACATACTTGGAAACGCTGAAATGGGATGTCCTATCCCACCCGCCGTATTCTCCAGACATTGCTCCGATTACATCCTTTTTCGATCGATGCAACATGGC
Organism: Toxorhynchites rutilus septentrionalis; assembly: GCF_029784135.1. NCBI lineage: Eukaryota > Metazoa > Arthropoda > Insecta > Diptera > Culicidae > Toxorhynchites > Toxorhynchites rutilus. Next base: position 129,499,137 of record NC_073745.1, read on the forward strand.
CTGGTTGACCAGCACTTCTCCAATTTTGATGAAGTCAAAAATTGGTTCGATTCGTGGTAAGCCGACAAACCGGCCGTTTGTTTCCGCAAAGGGATCCTTGAATTGCCAGAAAGATGGGAAAAAGTTGTGACTCGCGATGGGCAATACTTTGAATATTAAATTTGTAACCATTTTTGCAGAATAAAGCATTAATTTTTGAAAAAAAAAACGAAGAAACTTGCCGGTACTCCTATTAAAACTCCGATTTTCTTTACTCCCCCCTTGGGTGATTTTTTGATTTTCAGATAACTTAAATTTTGATATCTGCAACAATAGTAAATGAAGTCCGATTGAGCTGATATTTTGGATAGGGTAGGTTTTCGTGGGAAACAACATTTTTAATCAAGTTTCCTTTAAAAATTCGCAGGACACTTTTTTCCCATACATCCATTGGCACTCTAACGCACATTCTGGACTAGTTTCTGGGGACTCGATTCTTTTACCTATCATCAACAGAGCGCGATAGTTGCTTATCAATAATATCAAGGATTGCATGAAACATACTCTGAATTTTTCACCATATTTATAATAATTCTATTAACGTTGAAAATACCAGACTCTGTATCCGCCATAACAACATTGACACTTGAGCGCTTACGATTATAACTTCAACAAATAAAAAATATTGACATACCACAGCATAAAAAATTACCGTTCCTATAGAATAAGAAAACTTTCATGTAAGTAATGATTCACAGAATCCCACAACATCGTGTTATATTTGTTCAAAGTTTGTAAATTTTTCCAATGTGCTATGACTTTTGATCTAGATACTTTTGACGTAAGATTACGTCTTTCATTTCTGTACCGGGGTGTGAGTTTAAAGTTTCGAAAACGAGAGCGTGACATTTGGAGTGCAATGTGTTGAACGTTAATAACTCTCTGGCGGCTGAACGAATTGCTATGAAAATCACTTCATTCGAAAGGTAAGCTGGCATTAAGCCGTGATTTGGCGTGGCGTGATTTGAATTCCGGACACTCTTATGGAACTCCTTCAATAAGAAACTTCACGATTTACTTCAATCCCTCCGGATTTAGAATCATCATCTGAATGTGCTTTTAATCCGGATATGGGATTGTGAAACACAATTATTTGTTTTGGGCTTTTGTCTGTTTTTGTCAACAGCTAGGTCAAAGCTTGACACTACACTAAATTGATACAATAATAACTATCAGTCATATTAATTCAACATGCAGAAAATGTTATGGTTTTGGCATGACATTGAATAAAATGAAAAAAATGGATTACTGTACTATTTAGTGAAAATAAAACCATGTTTTAATAGATCAAGCTTTTGTTTAACAAAAAAAAAATGATTTGACAATAAAAAAAAATTGGTAACAGATTAACAAGGATGCTTCCATCGTTGTACTTATTCTGCTGTAGGCAAAGTGACAGTAAATATTTATATCACAAGGTATCATAACATGAATCCTCCGGTTCTCTCACAAATATTATATTCTGCTCCACATCGCTGCAGGTGTTAATTCGCACATTACAACCGCTATTGACGTTGCAATTTGCATATATAATTAACCTGGTTCGTGGATATTTAGACGATAATTGCAATAGTGAATATAGTGTCGGTAAATGTGTAATTATTAATTATAATTTTAACCAAGTTTTGTTGTTCAATAGTGAAAATTAACGCTTTCTTCAATAGAAGTTGTATTTACTGACATACATACGAACTTCTGCTGATCTCCGATGAAAACGAAACTGGAGAGACAAGATTCTTCAGTTATAAAGATGTTATTTTATAATCCGATTACAGAGGCATAAAGTTATAAATTACCGAAAGATACCACTTTATCATAATTTGAAGGAACCGTTTTGTGTCAATTTCAAAAACTCAGCGATTTCGCAGCAAGGGAAAGAATCACAAGTTAAAAATAATGAAACGAACCGAAAGGATGTGTCCTAATTAAGCTGTCAAAAGAGCATTGCAAAATATTCCCGTGTCAACAAAGTTGTTTCATGAGGTGAGTTATAAAGCCGGGTGGAATTAGTGAGAACGTTTCGCCCGCTTCGAAGCCGAAGCCTCGCTAAGAGGATTTCTCGGCACCAGCGCAAGCACTGTTCTTGTTTTTCTCGCTGTTTTTACATGGTACAATATTGTAGGATATTAAAAATGACTCTTCCAAAAACAACTTGGAGCCTCCGCAAAGTTCACATTTCGGTCTGGTTCGTATCATAAGAAGATTTTTTTCCCGCTAAATAGAGGATTACCGAAACTTTTTCCATCAAATTACACACTCGAATTGGTTCACATTCCAACCGGCACAACCATCGGCACTGGAAGTGGCTGTTCTGCGGAATAAATCTGTTCAAGTTTGGTGATTTAGATTCGCGCACAACCATCACTCGTCAAATTTATGGTTATCTCGCGCCCACCCGATTCCAACCTATCATCCGCCGCGGACTTCGTTCGCCATACAGTTCCTTGTAACTAGAACTGTGCTGCCCGGTCGTAAAGCTCCATAAACTTGAATTATACTTCTGCCTACTGTCGGTTACATTCATCATATTTCACCACCCCACAGGGCCTATCTGCCGGATGAGGCTGCCATCGTTTGCTCCTTTGCACCATCACACAACGCAGTGAAGGCACTCCAGAAATCTCTGGCAGTGAATTAGCACGATTAAAGTATCAGCCCGCATCATGATGGTGGATTTCCGCTAGAGCTAATCTCATTTTGGTAGAAACGCGGGAATCGCACATTTCGCGCGATTCATTGCCTGGCCTCGCGCTCCTCGGTCGATGATAATGATGATAAGAAACAGAACGAACGAAAACGAGGCACTTCTGGAAGTCGACCAACCGTGAAGCCTTTTCGCGTCGTGCGGGATTCCGGGGCGGATGAAGTTGTTCAGATTATTTATGATGATTCTTACGATCCATAAACTTTAGCGAGCATGTTGTGGCAACCGTGAGGTTCGAGTGATGGTTTGTCGTCCAGATGATGGATTGTGTTCGAGTGTGATGTGTTCCTGCTTGTAGTGGACGGAGAGCAAATAATTATAAAATTATTTCCAAATGTTCGTGGGTTATTCTGGAGGGATGAAAAAAAGCTATAGAAAACTGTAGATTCTCCATTATTATTAATAGCTGCCTATGACGGATACTATAATCTTCAGGATCCTTCTCATTAATAGTAGCATTCATAAAAACAACCTTCAAAGACAACCGTGAAAATCCTTCCAAAATAATACCGATGATTTCATGATTAACTGGGAACTAATTCCAAATATTCCATATATTTTCAAGTCCGGCGCCGGAGGTTTCCCTATAATGTAAGGTAAGCAACCGTGTTATATATTGGATAAATGTCATATTTGAGAAATAAAATCTTTATGCAAAGGATTAAACCTTAACCATTATAGATCATCACTGATATTCAGTTAGTAGACTTGAGTGATATTACAAAAGTAAAATTTTAATGTTAGTGGTTTTAGTTGCTTCATTATTTTTATCCCAAAAATCATCATTAACTTTATTGTTATTATCGATTATGTCTCTTTAGGTATCATTAACCACGAATTCTGCTCCAACTTGGCAAGCGATGTTCCAAGAAGACCCTATTAAATGTTCAATCAGCTATTGAACACTGTATATGTATAATTTCCATAAAATTCCAGCGTTAATATTTACCTATGTTAAACAGTGTTCTTCATGAATGGAATATAAAATAAATCGCACAAAACATTAACAGCGCAGAAGGAGTAGATATTCATGCTCGGAAAATTATAGATATGAGATACAGAGGATGAATCAGTCATTTTGTGTGCAAACCAGCCCTTCATTGATTTCAACAAAAATGAAAAAACCATACATATGAACGGGGCCAACACGAATCTCTTTGTCCGCTTCAATAGCACTAGCTAATCACTCTGGAAATAGTAACAAAAACATGTGCCTGGCTTCGCATTGAATTCATCTGAAAGAGACTTGTGTTGGTCCTTCGGTTGTCTGCATACAGTGCATTTGAAATAAGACAAATCAGTAGTGTACTTAAATCGATATATGATTAGATTCTCGCACAACATATGTCTCTCGGTTGTATTGAAAAGATTAAGATATATCCCGATGGATCAAAGCAAATGATATAGATATTAGTATGCACTCAGAGTGGACCAAGTGCATACGACCATAGCGACAAAGAGAAGCATCATGACAACCAGTAAATGGAAGAAATTACAAATGAAATGTAAAATTTCTTCGCATCAAAAGATTTTTTTCTTTGTCCTTCAATGAACACGGAAATGTAACTTGTTTTGATACACAATGTATATAACTTTTAGACCATTCACAGTTAATGAAAAGTTGAAATAATATATTCGTACACTGCGTTTCATAACTATAGAACAACTCCATTCTTCTCAGTTTCCAGAGATATGTAAGAAGTCGGTTGAATGGAAGTATATAGTGTAGAATACAATAACTATCTTTATTTATAAGACTGGCCATTTGAACTTTATTGTTGTATTCAGGCGCGAAACATTCAAAAAACTAAAATTACAGTGTTTCATAACTATACAACCAGATGGGAAAACTCTCAATCCTTCGCGATATTAACGTCAATTTCACATGAATTACAATAAGTTTCTAATTCGTAGGTTAGTTCTCAAGTTCTCAATCAGTTCAAATAACCCATTCGGGGTGGTTTCGGCCAAGCTGCACCATGCTGCACTCCAAATCATAATTATGTTACTTAGTCCGGTCTGACTGAATACCGACCATATGACCAATTTAAATTACGACTGATTTTTTAGAAGGTGGTTCTTAAAATCGTTGATATTTCTTACAGAAAATCGTAACTATAAATCCAGATGTCTGGTTGAAGTATGATGTTTGAAAAATTTGTTTTAGAATTTTTGAACTATTTAAGAAAAATAATATTTTAACTGCACTGCTGAAAAATCTTAATAAAAATCCAAACAGTTAGACATTTTCGTTAACTAACTGGAGTAACTTTCGGTTCACTTTTCTTCCATTAGAACTCTCATACGTGACATTTTCCAACTCATTTGACTGGGTGCGACATGCGAGCTAGTGCTAGCAACAGTGCGTAACGAACGAAAAATTATTTTCCACGATAACTCTTGACCACACAACCGTTAAGGAACACTGACATTTCGATTATCACTTGTTGAGATCGATGCAGCTTGAGCTAGGGCTTGAGTGGTCTGCACTTCCGAAATTAACGTCATGGAAAATACTATGATTGTTCATTAGCTCAATGATAATCACTAATATAACTGATATTATTCGCCGCACATCTTTCATATACTTCGCAAATTAAACATCATGAACTAATTAAAAAAAAACACATATGTGATGTTACCATAATTATACGAAAAAAAATATTACCGTAAATTATAAACCGTGATTCCGTAGTAAAATGGATTTTTATTTTTTTTAATATAGAGGGATGTGTTCAAGATACGACGATATTGTTGACGTAAAACTACGTTTTTTTTATTCGCTTGTTTATAACTTCGGGCATCATTTCAGAGTGCTTCAAAATTTAAGACATCACTGTTTAGTAGAATGATCTCCCTGAACTGGTTTTTCTTTTGAGCATTTGACGATAATTGCTTTATGATTCATTCTTGTCGTCACAAGAACAATACACTAGCTTAACATATCACGCAATTTGTTTTCTCATGTCAATGCTTTCAAATATCGAGCATCAAATAGCAATGCAAACCTACCAGCACCAAACAAGCGTTCAATATACCATGTACACAGAGCCATGCACTGGTAGCTTGAATGCTCGAGATTAGCGTAGCCGTTCATTCTCAATATATTTGGTTGCAGTTCTTGCAGTCCACAGTACCGTAACATATTCCAACTCTACAGATAAACATAACAAAAATATGGTTTTGGGGTGAAGTCGTCTGGGAACACTATCTGAATGTTTTGGGATACATAGGCAAAGAATAGTTTTCAAAAATCAGGAAGAATGAAAATAAATATTAGGAAGCATGCAGAATTGAATAGGAAAGTTGATTCTGAACCAACCCCTAAACTGTGAAGACCATTAAGTACCTTGAATATTCGGTATTGCAGCGATTGTATAGTGAGAATCTCTCACTATATTTTCACCAATTGCCATTGTTCATGAGTGTAATAGAACTGCAGAGCGAAAAAGCGACTGTACAGAGTGTACAGAGTCGATTTTTGACAAAAAAGATTTTTTTTCACACCCTGGAGTCTTCGTAGCCACATTGGTTGCGCGTTCGCTTATTTAGTAAGCGATCGATCGTGAGTTCAAAACTCAGGCCCCTCATTGCCCATCTTTGTGTTGTTATAGGATAACTACGTTCACGCAACAATCATCAGCGATGGAGATCGATCCACGGTCGAAATAAGATCGATTCATCCATACAACTGCTTTGCTCTGCAAGAAACATCGGGCTGCTGTTCTATTAATAACACAACGATGATCATAGCAACTGTCTCCACTGTTCAGTGGTCCAACTGGATAATGGAAAAACAGAAGGAATACTCTTACGTCGAAATAGCTACTGTGTTATGTACCATATGCAATGGTATAGAAGGAATACTCTTACACCGAAAAATAGCAACTGTGTAATGTGCTATTTAGAGATATGATAAACGATTGTGTCACATTTACTCGAAACCCACTCTCCCGAAAGACAGTTTCCCGAAAGACATTCATCCGAATTCCACTCACCCGAATGTAACGAATACCCGAATGCGACAGGTACCCGAATATAATATCTACCCGAATTGACACTTAACCGAATGTGACATTTACCCGAATGCAACGACCACCCGAATGTAACAGTTACCCGAATGAAACATCTACCCGAATGTAACAGTTACCCGACTGTAACATCTACCCAAATGCAGTTTTATAACGTATTACGAAATTTATCTATTCATATGGATGACGCAGCCTGTTCACTTTAAAGAAAGCTGACAATTTTGGTACATACGTATTATGGCACTGAACTGCAATTTATATTATAAATTTATTGCTCCGCAATAAAATTTATTCTGAGATCACTATAATGGGGGAGAAATCCCCATCTAACGAGGATATGGAACCGAGGTGGCCTCAAGCCGACAAGGTGATACAATCTGAGTTGGCCGCCGACCGTAATGCACCAGGTATACGTATGCCGTACGACGCTCGCTAACACTCGGTCGGACTTAACTAAAAGATCGTCTCCTATGTTTCAAACAAACCGGGCAATCGATGGAACACAGGTTTGCTTGCGAGAGGCCGCCGCTTCCGACGGCCGACTCGGATTGCGTCACCTCGGCGGATTGGTGCAGCCTCGGTTCCTTATCCTCGTCAAATGGGGACTTCGCCCCCATTACAGAATAAATTTCATCACGAATTAATAAATTCATGATAACCATTGCGCTGCGGTGGAAAATACGTTTTTATCAATTCTTTTCACATTGTCATAGCATTTATGCTTATAATTTTATGTTAAAATTACCTGCTTAACTTTCGAAATAATCCATAACCCATGCTCATTTTTGAATGATCTCAGGGCCTTAAAGATCAACACGTAAATGTTGCATTCGGGTAAATGTCGCATTCGGGTATTTGTTACATTCGGGTATTTGTTGCATTCGGGTACATATCCATTCGTGTATTTGACGCATTCAGGTAAATGTCCATTCGGGTATATGTTGCATTCGGATATTTGTTACATTCGGGTATGTGTTACATTGGGGTAAATGTGTTTCGAGTAAATGGGACACAACCATGATAAACATGTGACATGTACACGATTAAAATTCGGCTCTGTTACAGCTAAAAAGCTAATGAGCCTAAAATAAACAAATGGGATAAAAAAAAAATTCGAGATAGTAGATTGACTTGACGTTGTAGCCATATGTTGTTACAAAATTAGAATCTCGAATTAAAGGGAACGAAAATTTGATTTTCATCATTTGGATTCCGGGAGTGGTGTTTGAAGGTGAAAAACAATGTTCGACGAAAGCAAAAGTTGGGGAAAAATTGAGGCCTCTTGGGTTTCGACCGCGGAAGCGTGCAGACCGATCGAACCGATCTAAGTTTTATTTCAAGTCTATCTATTATTTCGGTGTGTAACACCACGTTGTGAATCCGACATATTAAGCGGTGAAACCGGTTAAAATAACCCTGGTCGCTGATCATCAAGGTGTTCAGCTAAACGCCAAGGACCAGCGAAAAGAGTGTGCCTGTCTCGCCCTCATCAGCCCGTGCTGGTACGGCTCACCGTAAAGGAGCTACGCAGGCCAGTTGTCACGAGGTTTTTCGTCACGCTCACCTCGTTAACCACCAAGGACGACAAGGAGGTTGCCACTTCACATCACGTCAGCTGCCGATCGCCGTTATCCCACCACCTCGTCGACGCCATTCCCGACCACGCCGTAGCCAAACACCACCCGCCAGTACCCGCCACCAATCGAGTAGAAGACCTATGTCAACCAGTAACCGGAGAAGGATCCGTGAGTCAATAAATATTGTTCATTAACCTGAAAATTACTTCTTTTCGCTAACCCAAATCTGAAAGCTTTCCCACACAACTCACACGACGACCCTGAGACCCGAGGACCCAAAAGAGGCCTTTCGCGCCCACCCCTGTACGGTCATAGATAAGGCCTTTGATTGCGAGGGGCTTTGATTGCGTTCCCTTCCGGAACCAGTAGATTATATCCTCGGGGGCTGAGAGCAGCCGCACCAGAGTAAATCGTAACAACGTTTCATGCAATTTGAAGACATTTGGCATCAACATATTTTTTTTAAACCCGGGTTTTACCTAGAAAAAAGATTTCTTTTTTGTTAGCGTCAACTAGAGTTATATTAGTTATATTATGTTACGTCAATTAATTAAAGTTATATATTTACAATGATTAAAAAGAAATTCTTGAATGATTTCACACCCTGGAACATGTTTATCAGTCAATAACTCTGCGGATACTCCTACGAACACATACTCATCCTCACTAATTTAATTTTTTTTTGTAACGACGGTAATTTTCTGCCTCAAATTTACCGTCGTTACAATTTCGCTAATTTGTGAGATATTCTGGTTTTGTAAAATCATCCAGCACTGATCTGAAATGCCTCGAAACATTTGCATGAAACGGAAATAATTTCAGCATTTTCACTCTGGAAAAGTTTATTCGGTTGATTTACAACAAACAAAATGTTAGACAAAAAGGTTAAGTACGGTTTCGTATTAGTAGAATTTAATTTAGTATTTTTTATGTATAGAATTTAGTCTTCAACGAATGGGCTTGTTACTGATACATGACAAGTCTTGCGATAAATCGGTTGTGACAAATTAAAATAAATTGTATAAACAATCCTAGATGATTGTAGAGTCAGTGGCCGGGGGATTTTGGACATAGTGAGTTTCTTTCGACTTACACTGATACATGTGTATTCTAGAACTCGCCACCAGTCTTGCGAAAAACACTTACACATATCCACGCGATGTGAAAATTCCATGTTTTTGTTCGAATTCGAACATGATTTTCGCTAGTGTTGAATGTCTATCCCAAACACGAACAATGATACACAATCATAAACATGTGAAAACAAACACGATGTTTATAATTCAAGAACATCATGTACAAACATATCACCCAATGTCGCAGTATTCATAGCTTTCGTTTCGTTTCTTTTCATACACGGAAAGAAATTATTCATCCCAAAACATTTCTTCGTAGAATACTTTTTCACAGAAACGAACTTGAAATTTAGTTCGCATTACAAAAGTTGCACGAACTAAGAGGCTATGAGTTCATGCACATTTTGCAAGTCTGATTAAATAATCCTTGGTTTTGTGCAAAGAAAACACTCTCTAAACAGAAAGAAGCTTTCTATGAGATTTTTTTTTGTGTGCATGTTGGCAATTAAAGTCTAGGGAACCGACGGCACAGCGGGCGACGTCGTACAAATGCTGACCAAAAAAATAAATACCCAAAAATTAGTTTTAGATGCAACCTTCAGCGGAACCAGCAGAGAAATTTCAGCGGATAAAACACACCATTAATTTCTCGTTGTTATCACAAACTGAATTAAAGAAAAAACTAGAAGCTACACTTACACTGCACTACATATACTATGTATGCATGCGGTTGCATCATCTTTTCTTCTCCTCTTCTTCGCTCGTTTTATAGCTCGGGTCGCGTTCGTCGCGAACAAGCAGTATTGGCTATTTGTATTCAAAGATCCAGCCAAAATTGTTGCTCCCGTGGTCGAGTGGTTAGCGTCACGCCTAACATGTCACTGCTGAATAATTCTGGTATTTTGTATTCGATTAAAATTATAGAAATATTGTAATCAAAATTTGTTGTGAGTAACTCAACATCTCCGCCACGTTCTATTCAATTTTAGTACTTGTTCAAATAGCTAATAATAGCGAATGTTAAATGAATTCCATATATAAATTGATGCGTGCACCAAATAATGATATCAATTGTGAAAAACTCTGATATCAATCGACATTTATTTTGTTCAAAACAGATAAAGAGGTTTATTTTATTTGCCCAATATTTTAGACGAAGCACCTATTGTCGTGATAGGAAAGCATTTTTTCCATGTCAACATACCAACACACCACGCGTTGAATGGTGGTGGTGTGGTGTCCGATTCGCTTCTTCTACTCTACGCACTGTCGGTGCTTGGAGTGAAAATGCAAGAGAGAACTGTACACCATGTTCGAACATCATGTGCAACATTGGGATTAAACATCGTATGTCCAAACATTCTACGAATACAAACATGTCACATTTTCAAACATAGGTACGAAAAAATCATGTTTGTATTCAAACAAAAACTGCGAACCGCAGCGTGGACATGTTTATCCCGGACGCAGTGTTTTTTGTGAAACATGGAAGACTGCTCGCCACTCAGAATCAAGTGGAGCCGTACTACTTGGTATAGAGATCTCAATCCAAGTGCTTATCAAAACAATCCAAGTAATCCTGCGTTGGGACCGCGAGATTTTTCTAGGAACGATAGTATTATCGCAGAAGAACATCATGCCGGAAAATTTTGGTAGGATGCCCAGAATTATAATATCATCTCAGTGCGGGCGATTTTCATTTTGGCAAAGTTGTTAGGAAAGGACTATTTCGAAAAAAACAGGAAAAAAAAAAAACAAATGCAGGAAACAACACGTATCTACTCACAATAATTGATTTCGTTAATTTTCACGTTAATTTCATGCGTTTAATTTTTGCTAGAATAATTTTTTTTGTTCATGTATTATAAAAGACCAATAGAGTATTTTAAATTATTCAAATCCGAAAATTCCCACAATATCATAAACACATTCCTGGAAATAGAAAGCCTGTTGCGTGTGCATGTTGAATTGAAACTAACCATATTTATAATTAATTCCAACGTGATCGCACATCAAAAGAAAACAATCCATTCCTGCGTGACCAGATAAAAACTCTAGCTCACTCTAGCTTTATTATTCGTTGTAGATAGAATTGAACTGAGAATTCTTCTACAATTCCCAAAAGCACGCCACTGAATTGACCCTATTATTAAAGACAACTGGTTTAAGTCCATAATGGCGGTGGTATTTGATTGTTCAACTTATCTTTTCCCCCTGCTCAACACGTGGTGTGTTTGAGAAATTTTTGATAGTTATCAAATTCTAAGTAGGCGTTAATCGTATTTCATTCCATGCCGAAGGCGGAACATAATTAGCAACATAATTGAGGTAGACTACATTCATGCTGTCGTGCGCCCATGGTCTAGCTGAACGAAGGTAGTTATTTTTAATCGGAGTCTCAAATTGAACTTGTTAGATTTGCCGCCACGTTCAGAGGTAAAGCGTGTGTCGGCTATCACAGTCCGACTGTGAGCTTCCCATTGTGCAATAACACCACTGGCCACTGGGTGAGATCAAATCGTAGATAATTGGAATTATAATACGATTTTCACCGCACAGAACATATGTTCTCCGGACAGAAAATTACTCTATTACACCGTTTTGCTGAGATGATTAGAATTAAGTCTAGGGCGATTCACACGATAGTTATGCTGATAACACTTACTTCAATTAAACTGGAACAGTTTTCAATGTATTCTCTGTCAGCATCGAAAACGGAGATCGCTTTCTTGTTATGATAACAATCTCGTCAGTTGAACGATGAGGGTCACTCATGCAACAATTGTCTATCACTGCCTTAATAAATGGTCTTTCATTAGTATAATTTCTAGCGGAAATGAGTTCATTTTACGTTGCCTCAAATTAATTTGCGTTTGATATAGATGTTCAACGATTTTGTAACAATTTTCATATCTGTATCCCTTAGAGCTACAGGGTGTTCATGATGAAGTTGCATGAGCCAAAATAGTTCTTGTCAAAATTTGATCATTTCTGTTTCTTGAGGCTTTTTGGTACGACAAACGACAATCGCTAATTCGTTTTTTTTTTATTCAAAAAAAAAAGGCGGTCGAAGTATGAAGTGCGATATTTCATCCAAACAGGACACATGAATTATCTCGTCCAGGACCGCAGAGGACGGTTTTCATCATATCTCAATTCACTTCGGCATCTTCTATCGTGATTCGCACCATCCAAAAACTAATCACAATCCTTCTGTCATCATCTCTCGGTTTTAAATACAGGTCGGACTCGATTATATGTGATTTGATTATATACAATTTTAGACTCGACTATATACGGTTTTAAAAACAATTTTTTTTAAATATTTTTTTTATATTTCAAATAACACATTAAAAATGACTAACTTTGAAGTTTTCCACTTCCAAAATGTTATTGAAATCCACTAATTTAGATGTTTCACAACTATATACTGTACTAAATTTTCTCATCTTTCTAATGGAAGTGACAGATTTGTGCTTTGTAGCGTACTTTTTAATGTAGAGACAGTTTGATGCAACAAAGCCCTGAACACAAAGAAAATTCTATAACTCTGTCATTGTTGAAATTCGAACATATGCGTAGAAGGATTTTTTTCATTAAATATTAGGCTGTCAAAATAGTCCTGCGGTTTTTTTTCATTTGTTCATAAAATTAGTTACAATCATCTGTTTTAAGTCAAATATGCGCCGTTTTGTTCGATGAATTGTTCCCAATGAGATGCCAACTAATTAATACCCCTGTTATAGAAGCTCGCTTCTTTATTGGCAAAAAACTCGGATAGCCAATTTTCACAGGCCTCTTTTGTGGCTAACTTCTGACTACCTAGCTCGTTCGCCATGGACAAAAACAGGTGGTAGTCACTTGGTGCAAGGTCCGGACTATACGGCGGATGCAAAAAAACCTCCCATCCGAGCTCCCGGAGCTTCTGGCGCGTCACCAAAGAAGTGTGTGGCCTGGCGTTGTCCTGATGGAAGACAATGCGGCCTCTGTTTATCAAAGATGGCCTCTTCTTCATGAGTGCTACCTTCAAGCGGTCCAGTTGTTGGTAGTACAGGTCCGAATTGAGCGTTTGGCCATAGGGAAGCAGCTCATAATAGATTATTCCTTGACAATCCCACCAAACACACAGCAGAACCTTCCTGGCCGTTAATGAGGGCTTGGCCACCATCTGAGCCGCTTCAGCGGGCTTCGACCACGACCGTTTGCGCTTCACGTTGTCGTAAGTGACCCACTTTTCATCGCCAGTCACCATCCGCTTCAGAAACGGGTCGATTTTGTTGCGATTCAGCAGCGATTCACATGCGCCGATACGGTTAAAGATGTTTTTTTGCGGCAACGTGTGTGGCACCCATACATCGAGCTTCTTTGTGAATCCAAGCTTCTTCAAAGGTTAATAACGGTTTGATGACTTATCCCCAGCTCTAGGCCGATGCTACGGCTGCTACTATGCCGGTCTTTCTCGGCTAATTCAGCGATTTTGTCGCAATTTTCGACGACAGGCCTTCCGGAGCGTGGCGCATCTTCGACGACCTCTACACCAGAACGAAAACGTTGAAACCATCGTTGTGCGGTGGAAATGGAAACTGTATCGGGTCCATAAACTGCACAAAATTTAATGGCAGCTTGAGATGCATTTTTGCCTTTGTCATAGTAGTACTGTAAAATATGTCGGATTTTCTCTTTAGTTTGCTCCATATTTGCGACACTATAACTCACGAACGACTTAACCAAACAAAACACTGTCAAGGACTATATTATAGCGCGCAAAAATACCTTTCCAACAAGCTATAGTATGACTCGATACAACGACACCTCGCGGAAATACCGCAGGACTTTTTTGACAGCCTAATATAATCCTCTATCACCTCCCGAATGAATTCGGATTTTTAATATGAGAAAGGTATTTTATGACTTCAAGGAGATGAATCAAAAATTAAATTCTTCTTTTATATCCAGAAAACAAAAAATATATGCATTAGAAACGATTAAATTTTTTTTTGACTCGGTTATATACAGGATTTGATTATATACAATGAAAATAAATCCGAAACTGTATATACTCGAGTCCGCCCTGTACTGGTAGAGTGAACAAACAATACCCAAAATTTAAAGAAAACGGCAGTTTTCAGGGCCACCAAATCATTATCAAAGAGTTTTTTTTTCAAACATATCCAGAATCAGCATACGACAGATAATCCAACACAATCCTACGTCAACTATGCGGTCGTGTCTCGGACACAACCCTTTTGTGACCTTTTTTCAAAAAAATGGTGACTCAAAATACAGACGTCTTATTAGAATGTGATGGTGTTGGGAAATCAATGAACTATTTAGGTTAATAAATGGATTTAGACCCAGCACTCGACTGAGTTTCTTGCGGGGTCCAAATTCGATTGTTGCTAGCACAAATATAACCAAAGAGAAAAGTGAAAAAGTATATCTAGATTTGATATCAACGGAAGAAAGCATGTCAGTCTAGCGTAATGCATCTCCATTCAACTTGCTGATAAATTAATAAATGAAATGAAGGTCAAAAATTTGTTTATAGAAAATTTTGGAAGGATCTAGCAATAGATAATTTTTATAAATTTGAAGACTCAATTCATTCAACTAACCACAAAAAACATTTGTAAATGTCATCTATATATATAAAAATGGATTTCTGTCTGTCTGTCTGATTCTTATGGACTCGGAAACTACTGAACCGATCAACATGAAAATTGGTATGTAGGGGTTTTAGGGTCCGGGAAGGTTCATATGATAGTTCGAGACCACTCCCCCCTCTCTAAGGGGGGGCCGCCATACAAATGGAACACAAATTTCTGTGTTACTCGAGAACTAATCAAGCAAATGGAACCAAATTAAGCATATGGAGGTTTTAGGGTGCAATAAATGTTTCTATGGTGGTTAGACACTCCTCCCCCTTCTCTAAGGGGGAGCTGCCATACAAATGAAAGACAAATTTCTGCATGACTCGAAAACTGATCAAGAAAATACCAAATTTGGCATTTGGCATTAGGGGACACAAAACGTTTCTATGACGAATAGACACTCCTCCCAACTCTCCCCATCTCTCAGGAGGGGGGGAGGAGGGCTGCCATACAAATGAAGCATACATTTCCGCATAATTTAAGAACTAATGAAGCAAATGGAACTAAATTTGGCATGAGGAGGTTTTATGGGGAAGACACATTTCTAAGGTGCTTCGACATTCCTCCCGCCTCTCTAAGGGGGTCTCCCATACAAATGAAACACAAATTTCTGCATAACTCGAGAACTAATCAAGCAAACGAAACCAAATTTTTACAAGTGGAGGTTTTAGGATGCAATAAATATTTCTATGGTAGTTAGACACTACTCCCCCCTCCCTTAGGGTGGGCTGTCATACAAATGAGAAACAAATTTCTGCATAACTCGAAAACTAATCAAGCAAATGGAGCCAAATTTGACATGTGAAGATTTCAGGGGGCACGAAACGTTTCTATGGTGAATAGATACTCCTCCCCCTCTCTAAGGGAAAAAGATGGGAGGGGTCTATCTTTATTTTATTATATTTTCTGTATCAAACATTTATTCCATGTAACGGAGAAACATGTTGTTTGCAAGTGGTTGAAAAATGTTGAACGAGAATTGTGTTTGAAAATAATCTGATATTATAATGATGAGTTTTGGTAGAAGTACTAGAAGTTTTTTTAGTAAAAGGTAAATTCAACGGGGTAGATTAGAAGATCAATCAATTAACAGTTTTGCGATTGGACTCATTAACGTGTGCTTAATAAGAAAACGTGGATGTGATAACTAAAAATAAATTTTGGGCGAGACGAAGTTTACCGGGTCAGCTAGTCTATCTATTCTATCTATATATATAAAAATGGATTTCTGTCTGTCTGTCTGTCTGATTCTTATGGACTCGGAAACTACTAAACCGATCGACATGAAAATTGGTATGTAGGGGTTTTTGGGGCCGGGGAAGGTTTTCGTGATAGTTTGAGACCCCCCCTCTCTCTGCCATACAAATGATACACAAATTTCTGCACTACACAAGAATTAATCAAGCAAATGAAACCAAACTAGGCATATTGAGGTTTTAGGGTTCAGTAACTGTTTCTATGATGATTAGACTCTCCACCCCCCTCTCTAAGGCGGGGCTGCCATACAAATGAAACACAAATTTCTGCATTACTCGAGAATTAATTAAGCAAATCAAGCCAAATTTGGCATGTGAAAGTTTTACGGGGCACGAAACGTTTCTGTGGTGAATACACTTCTTCCCCCCTTTCTAAGGGAAGCTGCCATACAAATGAAACGCAAATTTCTGAATTACTCTAGAATTAATCAAGCAAATGAAACCAAATTTAGCATGTGGAGGTTTTAAGATGCAATAAATGTTTCTATGGTGGTTAGACACTCCTCCCGCTTTCTAAGGGTGGGCTGTCATACAAATGAAACACAAATTTCTGCATAACTCGAAAACTAATCAACCAAATGGAGCCAAAAACATGACAATTGAAAATTTTCGGAAAACTCTGAAGTAAAAAGGGAAAATTCGGAAATTTAAATTCCCATATGTTCTACAATTACATAGTGACAAGTGCTGTTAGTCCATTTGATGTTTATGCTAGCGAAATTGATCTTTGTTCGAAACTGGAAATGGATTTTAATGTGATGAAACGCACTCCTATATCTACTTCTATCTATACCAAAAAAAAAAGGATCGCCGGATGTGTTGATAAGAGCAGAACTCGAGGAAGGAATTGTCCGATTTAGGGCTGTCTTTATTCTATCATATTTTCTGTATAAAACATTTATTCCATGTAACGGAGAAACATGTTATTTGCAAGTGGTTGAAAAATCTTGAACGAGAATTGTGTCTAAAAATAATCTGATATTATAATGAGTTTTGTTAGAAATACTAGGAATTTTATAGTAAAAGGTAAATTAGTGAGAATGAGAAAACGTGAATGTTTGAAGGTATTGATAACAAAAAACAAATTTTGGGCAGGACGAAGTTTGCAGGGTCAGCTAGTATCAAATAAAAAAATAGTACGATTACAACAAATTTGGCAGCAATGGATAGCCAATGTTTCTAGGTATCCGTAAACAAATAACAGCTGCCAACAAGAGAAATATGGCGAAACAAGAGGATACTCATTGTTCTGTAGTCAATTTTTTTCACGCCGGAGTGAGTGTAAACGACATAATTGCCACACAAAGATGGCCTGAGAAATGGATAAAACAACATATACTCTATTGCTATTGCTAGAAAAACGAAATGGTTTGCGGGAAATGTTCCAGAATTCTGGAAGAAGGGAGTTTGGCCGCCTAGCAGTCCTGATATCAATCCCTTGGATTATTTTGTGTGGGATGTCATTGGACGGGACACTAATAAAATCCCCGCAACAAATGAATCGCTAGAGTAAAAAATCATGAAGGTAATGACGACACTAAATTGCGACATGGTGAAACGAGCTTTCAGCAATTTCCGGAAGCGGCTTACAATGGTCAGCGACTATGAAAATCATTCAAAAAAGCTTTATTGTTTGAAAGAAAATACATAAAGTAAATTTCAGTACACATACGATTATAAAATGATTATTTGATGACATACATCACTTTGTGCAAAATTACTGCATGCATCCTGTATAATTCAACGAAGAGTTCAAATTTTCATATTATTTCTCATTCTTCGAAAAACATTATACAAACGAAACATTTTCAGCTATGAATTCGAGAGTGATATAAACGTGATAAAAACGCCCAGCGATATAATCGAGACGTTACTGTTGTATATTACATGGACATCGGAAATGTAGATTTAATAGGGTAATATGGCTGGTTGTGATGCATTAATGCCATGCAATATACGTTATTTATTCCACCTTCTCACCTTCGCTGGTCTCCTTCCAGCTCTTCATTTTGTCATCAATCTGTCTTGCTCCGTGAATGCTCAGATCATTTTTCTGTCATCGTAACCACAGAACAGGTGATAAATGTTCACTAATAGTTGTAGTTTCCCAAACTACATTCTCGAGTTTTGTTCCTGCTGCGGTCCATTTCCCGCACAAAGTGGCCCATTCTCACCATCTATCATGCAGGGTGCGTCACCAAGGCTGGCCTCACCGGCTAAATTCTATTGTTGTTCTGCTAGCACTTAAGTTGGGCCCGCCGCGAGCCTCGAAGGCGACAATATTTTTCACCGACGAAACAATTTAGCGGAAAGAGGAACAAAATATGAATACGGTTACAGCCGCCTATTCGCCGTGTTGGTGGAAGCTATTGTCACCGGCCTTGGCGAAGGTCCGCGGTTAGCCCTTGTCGGCGCGTCTATCGCCTTCGCTTCAGAGAACCGACTTCTTTGTCTGGGAAGAAAGTCGGTTTACCGATAATTTAGCCGTCAGAGGTTCTATAGCGTGACGAATTTCAATCAATTATCGGAGTTTCATGCATCGGGTCGCACGCAGCACTGGCCGCGTTCAAATTGTTTAGGAATTAGCCACGCATCGGTCTCACGAAATACGGGAATGCGCATGTGGATACTAATTCAATTTGAGTGTTACGTTCATGGGAATGTAAATTGATCGATTCGGTGCTCTCGCCGCATTTAATAATGCACTCGTTTTTCGTACGTCTGGGACTATGGCCGATACATGCAAATGCACATCGTATCTTGTGTTAATCAGATAGTCTTATCAAGCACTTAAATGCCATCATCCGTCGAATTAATGTCGGAAGTTATAACCGACACTTGTGTTCGCGAGCTCGCCCTTTGCACACATGAATATGTGTTCCGTGAGAGACATTGCGCGTTCATAGAATTGTTAACAACATCTCAAAAAATTATTATAAGTTTTGAAAAAAAGTATGGAAATTTTCATTAAAGATATCTCTCAAAATAGTGTTAGCATTCTAAGTTGAAGTACCATATTCCAGACAAGATGTTATCCAATTTACAGTAATCCACTTGACAAATCTCTTCCTTCAATTAACTGCGAAATTGGAATCGTTTGTTTATCTCCTCGATTACACAAGAGGCAAACTGTCCCAGCAGTAAATACCGACTGTGTAGTTTTAATCGAATTGGCATCTGTATCAGACATATCACAACAAGCAACGTTATAATGTTTGTTCAATTTTCCTATATCAGTTATCTTACATACTTTCCTGCAGCGATGGAGAGAAGAATGTCTTCTTCCTATTGATAAAAAACGGTCCGTAGAATGGAGATAGAACGAATCTTGGCCCAAGTTAGATTGGTCCCATTTTTGTGTCACATGATTCCGGGGCGGCCGGCTTAAACCACCCGGAAAGATTGGTCTCGTAACTAAATACACAACTCAAACATGAGACTGGCTAGCCAGAATCATGTTCTCCGAATCTCGGAACAGCGGACAGTCCCCTGGCCCGAGCAGTTCGATACCAATAAGTACATTGTGGCAACAAGCGGACTGTGAGAGGAGGCGTGAGGAAATAAGTGAAAATATTTATCTTAGGGAAGAAATCAACATTGTTTTAGTTGGTTTCTTCCTCCGAAATGCTTCCACAAGCGGCGGTACCGCCTCTCACCCCGTTCCATCCACATTGGAAGCGCCGGAATGGTATGGAATTTCGCCTTATTTTGAGCGTGTATCATTTATTTATCTTTCCGATAAAGTACAAGAAGAGTAAGAGCGAGCGTAGGAGGTGAGGATTTAGAAAAGAAAACAGATCCGAGCTCGATCCAAATTGAATGAACTGATTTCGTTGAATGTGTCATTCTTGCATGGTTCGATTTCCAGCAATGCTCCGGTTGCAATTGGGATTCGTTTTTTATAACAAGACAGTAGCAGTGACATTAAATAGATTACTTTCACTCAATAGAAGACAAATAAGAGATTATTGTTGACTGGTGTCAGGGGTAGCAGATCTACGGACTTATTCGTTGATCTAAGGTTCGTTTCATTCTTACCGGAATACGGATCGAATCTATGGGATTTAGTACAATATCTATGGCTGTATGTTGATCGTTCCCTTCGAAAATGAAGTATGAACTGATTTTAAGATTTTTTTACTAATACAGCCATTCCATGCCAAACCGATATAGTGATTCATTTTTTAATTTTTTCAGATTTTCATCAAAAGTTGGAATTTTGTTCTTTATCGCAAAGTATTAGACCAGTGTCACCACACGTACAGATTTATCCGGAAAGGTACAGATTTTTCCGTTATTTTTGGTACATATTGTGTACGGTACAGTGTACAGATTTTTGTCAAAAAGTACAGATTCGTACAGATTTTTTCCGCGGGTGAAATTTCTTGCATTTGAACAAAGCTACATGACTTTTACGTCGCAGTATCGCTTGGTGCGGCAGCTCGAAACTTTTAATAAATGATAGTATGCAATCTAGATTTAGAAAAACTATGTATAATCATCATCTGATGACTGATGACGAATGAAATGAAAATGTGGTATTTGTAGTAAATGAATGAGTATTTTTTTCATGCTAATAAAATTGATTTTTCTCTACAACGAATATTTTCGATGGTACAGATTTTTGGAAGAAAAAGTACAGGTGAGAAAGATTTTTAACCCCTCTGGTACAGATTAAAATGTGGCAACACTGTTTCTATACCCAAACTAGCGTTGGCAGAAAACTTTTCATCTTTTTTGTGTGCGAAGGGTCCAATGAGCAAATAAAAGCATCTATTTCAAAAGCTTTAAAATGTCTGCATGTATTGGAGCAAACATTTCTTTTTTTTTCATCTCGTTTGGGTTTTACCAAAAAAAGGTCCATACGATGTCAACGGGGATCGAACCAAGGCCAGATGGAATGCAAGGCTGTTCAACGCGACCATGCTATCCACATAGCTACTGGTGCTGTTGCATAAATACGTGATAGTATTACACCTAGTTATAAAATTAAGTTGGAAAGTGTTTTCTAAGAGTAAAAAGAAGAGTAGAAACGAGAATCTATATCTTTCTCGGTCTGGGCCGTGTATTTGGCAAACTATACGGAAAGCTTTAATACGTGCTTATTTGCAATGTGTCTCCTGTTTCGCTCGCTCATATTGATATTATATTGCTATACCATATATATTTTACAAATGATATACCAGTATTGAGAAGTAGCGCATTTTCTGTTATTTTTAGGCTCATTTAATGTAATAAATCGGGATGCGGAAACATGTGCTAATAGTTAATTTTGGGTGTAATGTAGATCATCCATCGAACATAGTATAATCATACTGTAATGACAGACCTAATAATGGAACTCTATCCGGAGCTACTAAATTCCAATCACCTAATTAATGACAGTGTCAACAGATTATTCCAGAGAAACAAAGAATTCAATCCATGCACAAATTATGGCATTTATAAAATTTATTAGAAAGCATGTTCTAATCCATAGTAGTTGTTAATAGGAACAAATGGTTTCAAACCATATACAGGGCGAACTCTATTATATACAGTCTGATTTCTTTTCACTGTGTATAACCGATTCTTTTTTTCATATTTTGTATTTTTTTTATATAATTTTTTCATTTTTTTTTTAAATATAGTTTTCGTTTCTTGACTATAAAATAAGAATTAAATTTTTGATTCATGCTCTTAAAGTCTTAAACTCTAAAAATTTATCAGGAATCTTCGGTGATAGATGATTATATTTGATAAAAAAAAATCCTTCCACGTATATGGTGGAATTTCAACAATGACAGAGTTATTAAACTTTTTTGTTGTTCCGGGCTATGTTTGCTTTAAACTGACTCTACTTTAAAAAGTACGTTATGTAAGACGATTCTATTGCATCCATTTGAAAGTTACGAAAATTTAGTACAGTATATAGTTGTGAAAAAGCTAAATTAAAGGGTATAAAAAACTGTATTTCACTGTATATAACGGATTCAATATATATTCGAGTCCAACCTGTACTTTGAGTTAAGATTATCCCCGCACATTTTTGAACCGGTGTTTTAGTTTCAATTCAGAGCTCGATTATATACAGACTCGATTACATACAATTTTCGATTTGATTATATACAGTTTGAATTTTATTTGTATTTCAAATATGACTTATTCAAAAAATGTATCCTTTCCACGTTAAGTACAGTAGAGAAGTGCGGGACAAAGGTGCACAGGGGGCAAAAGTTCGCATTGGCCTTTTTGAAGCAAACGAGTCTAACATTTCGACAAAAGTGTATTCGTTTGATACATTATTACACCAGCAGCTCACACATATAAACAAGATAAATTTCATGAAAGTGGCAAAAAGTTATGAGATGAAAAGAGCTTTGCGATGTTTTGATCTAATTTTTTTTAGTTTTGGAGATGATGATTAACTTACCTAAAATAACTGGAAAGTTCGAAATTACAATGTCAAGGAAACCTTCATTCTATAGTAAATGATAGTGCGTATTCGTTTTTGTGAAAAAGTTCAAGAGCTTTTTTAAAAAAATCGATTAATTCAAAAAATGCTAATGGGGCAAAAGTTCGTACCAGAGTTGTACTCTGAAAAAATAATAATTATAAAATGATTTCAACCAAATTTTTAACGGGACCCACAAGAAGAAAACTGATTCGAAGAAATGCACTCCAAAAATGCTCAAATGGCCCGACAGAGGCTTAGGAAGGGAGTCTCGAAGCGTCAGATTCGGCAGACCTCGATATTTCTGAATCAGCTCTGAGCATGAGGCTCATATCAGTGAGTGATGTATGAATCTTCTTTTATTGACATTTCTACATCTGCTGGAAAGTGTCAGCGAGCACCTAGGGCGGCTCAGACAAGTATTTACTAGTGAGCAGTCTGAGAATCTGGCGGACCACTGCAAAGCACTGGACAAAGCAATCTATAGTATGATTCGCAAAGATTTACGGCGCCTCACGTTTGATTTTGCGAAAGCCAACAATCTCCAGCACGAATTCAACCAAGTTGCAAAACTGGCAGGAATAGATTGGGCTTCTAGCTTCATGTGGAACCATCGTCTGTTTCTTCGAACCCCACAACAACGCAACGAAGCAACAGCGCTCCAAGGAAAAGCGTCGGAATATTCAGAACCGAATCCAAGATGAGGAAGAAAAATAAACAATTGCTCAAAAAAGATTCAAAATGGATTTCAAATGAAAAATGTTTTTTTTACCATACATTCAACTCAATAACGATTATGTTTCGTTTATGTTTATGTTTTCACAATGAACTTCAAATAAATATTGTTTTTTTTTCAGCAATGAGTTTCAAATGAATCAAGTGAAGGTAACTATGTATTTATAAACTTGATCCATATTAATAAAAATGATTTGGTGTCCGTTCCTCACGATTTAACTCAAGAACGAAGCAACGGATTTAAACAGTCAGTATCAGGATTGATGCGTCTTAGTCTGCATAAGGTTTATATGTCAAAAAAGAAATTATATACCGCGAGTGTAGATTATGTACAAATAATCTATACCTTTGCCCCGCACTACTCTACAGTATAGAGGAGAGGGAGACAAGATGACGAATCGGTAATTTGACCCGTTGTAATGAAGGTAGCGACACCTACTTTTTACTGAAGATGCATCATAACAAGGCCAAACTTTGTACTCGGTAACTCTGCCGAAAACGTTATTACAAAAAAAGTGAAAAATCGTGATTTTGTTATTTTTTTCCGTTTTTTCAAATTTCATTATCCACTTTATGAGAAAAGTTAAAATTTCAAAATAATTTTATACATGATAAACGTACTCTATTGTACATAATATGTTTGTTTCCGGTGTGTTTCAATCATGAATTTTTTTATTGAAAAAGTCGCTTAGGGGCAAGTTGGCGAATTGCAACATTATGTTAATTTTTGGTTTTTTATTGTAGATGGTTAGAACTTATAAGCGAAAAAGAAACCAGTATTGGTCGGACTCCAGTTTTGAAAATGTTATGAAAGCTATAGAAGAAGGTTTGTCTGTTCTGGGTGTTTCAAAACAATTCGGTGTGCCAGAACCAACTTTGAGACGCTATCGACGAAAATATCCAGACATGGAGGTTAGATTTTCAATTCAGCATTTGCGTTTCCATGTTTTTTATGCAAGAAATATTAACTCTGTATCAATTTCAGGATACGTCGTCCAATAAAGGCCGTTTTAAAGCCACATTCAGCGGCACTCAACTAAAAGAGCTGTATGATTTTGTGGTCGCTGTTGACCAGCATGCGTTTGGTCTTACAAAGGTCAGGCTTCGAAGAATTGCCTATTGGTTTGCGATTAAAAATGGCATAGAGCACCCTTAAAATGTTTATGAAGGCTCATAAGCTATCTTTGAGAAAGCCAGAAAATACCTCAGCGGCTCGATTAATGGCGTTCAATAAAGAAAATTGTGACTTATTTTTTCGAACTTTGGGAGATATACGAGCTCAGTATCGTTTTCCTGCGTGTGACATTTACAGTGTTGATGAAAATGGCATTTCCACTGTTCCAACCATGGATAAATAAATAATTGTTATTACATTTTGTTGATTTTAGGTGACCAAACCATATTCGCCAACTTGCCTCCACGTGGAGGCAAGATGTCGAATTCGACGCTTTATGCGCAAAGCTTTTGGGTGGACGAGTTTTTAAGTTTTTTTGCCCATCCAATAGATAATATGATAGAAAACACTTAAGGCTATATGAATCAGCATCAACATTAAAAAAAATCCAAGATCCAGGGCTCGCCAAAGCTTAACGTCAACTTGCCTCCCTCTCCCCTACAATTTCTAATCCTTTTAACTGTATATAATCGAGTCAAAAAAAAATTTTTTATTCGTTTTTTTTGCATGTATTTTTCATTTTTTAAATATAAAAGAGGAATTTGATTTTTGATTCACATTAAAATCAGAAAACACCTTTCTCACATGAAAAAAATAAATTTATCCAGATTTTCTCAGGAAGTGATAGACGATCATATTTGATGAAAAAAAAAATTCTTCTACGAATTTCAACAATGAGAGTTATAATTTTTTTTTTTCGTTTCGGACTCGGTTGCCACAAACTGGCTCTACATTAAAAAGTACGCTACGGAAGACAATTCTGTTGGTTTCATTTAAAAGATGAGAAAATTTAGTACAGGATATAGTATGGAACATCTAAATTAGTGGATTTTAATAACGTTTTGGAAGTGAAAAACTTAAAAGTTAATAATTTTAATGTGTTATTATTAATTTCATTCTCAAAAATTATATTATACTAGATTGTTTCTAACAATTAAATTGAAGCTCTCTAACCGCTTTACAATTTGTTCTTTGACACCCTTTTTTAATTTGGCTGCAATATCGCTATAAACAATTCGTGGTGTAAATTCAAGCAAAATCTTAAAAACTCACGATTTTTACCCCACTGTACATGTAATAGACACTTGTATTTCACCTTAATGCAGAAAGGTTACATTTCTTCTTGGAATTAGTCATATTTGATATATAAAAAAAATTCCAAACTGTATATAATCGAGTCCAAAATTGTATATAATCGCGTCTGTATATAATCGAGTCCGTCCTGTATAATTGAATCCAAAATTGTATATGATCGAATCACATATAATCGAGTATGTATATAATCATGTCTGACCTGTATATATTTTATGTATTATTTTTAACTTCAATTTTGAATTCCACTTGCATTACGTAGTTCAGGAAATTTTAAATTTAAGATTTTACTTTGTTTTTTAATACGATTCTTCTTTTGATTAGCAATTTTTATCCATTCTTTTCTGTTTTGAATTTTCAGTTTGACGTTTAGTTTTCCAATTTTACTTTGGTTTTTGTGAACTGCTGAAGATAGCGCTGCGGAATGTTGGAAACAATGGCTATAATGTTGTCGGTATCGGGTTTTTTGCCGTCACATGTATTAGAAATACATTTGAATGGTATTATTTGAAGTGTATTCAAATTTTAATGTGTCGTGTTTATTTGTCTTACAAACTAATTGGTTAATGCGCTCGAGACGTCATAGACCTGGAGAGAGAATGGATTATAAAATTGTTTTTGTAAAACGGGATATCTCCAGGAAGCTGAATTTGCTCGTCCTGAAAAGGAGTTTCATCTTTTGCACCATTAAACGGTTAAAGGAGACGCGTTCATGGAAAATTGAACTCAAACTGGGACTTAAGCCGACCGTTAGTACCCCATATGCGAAGAAAACAATTAAACATTGAATTAGTCGAAATCCTAATCAATCTGAAGGGAAAATGGCCAGGAAGCTAAAAATGTCTCAGTGATCTATGCAACGTTTTTTGAAGAATCTTGGGACTCACAGCTTGCATGAATCAATAGGTTCACAGTTTCACAGACAAGCAGAACCAACAGAATGATCGACGTTATTCAATACAGCTTTCAGAGGTTTCTCGGTTCCTAAAGAGTGAAGCAAGGACCATTATTCGGTGGCCAGCCTCTTCACCTGATTTGAATCCTCTTGATTTTTTGCACGGGGTATATGTTGTCTAAAGAATTGAACGATCAAAATTTGGTCAAAGAAAAATACATTTAGTTTGGTTATTTTTTTATTCAAAGAAAATATCAACTTATTTTTATTTTAGTAGTTCGATCATAAATCTGAAAAAAAATCAGTTTAAGCTTCCACTTTGTTCACTTCACTATGGCTCTTCATGGGGTGGAGTTCTGGGGTTTTAGGTATGTTGTGAACTTTGGGTATAATCATAATGGCAGGACCACGTTTTTCTCAGCATATCATGGGTTTGGGTGTTTGTTTAAGAATACAGCTGACGTTTCTTCAGACATTCCTTGAATGGACATTGCTATTCCCGGTGGCGATTAAAATGTTGCTTTTCCAGCAGCAGGTCTAAATGGTCTGTCAAATTTGTTTTGGGGAACAAATATAATTTAATGGTTTTGAGAACATCTGTAACTTTTCTTTTTACCGCCTTTTTCAATTGTTGTCTCGGAAGCCTGAAGTCTGAAGTCAAATCTTGTCAAGTTTTCCAGCGACAAAATATGAATTTTTACACTGCGCGAGCAAAATTTTCAACCGTATTCCTTCAGCTAGCGAAATAGAGGAATCGTTCTACATGCACTCTATACAACAACGAGCTATCTTAAGGTTTTTCAAATGCACACTTAAAAAAATACGTCAAATTTAAGTTGACTAAGTTTTGGTCGTTCCCCCCTTAAGCTAGGGAGTATTATGTGACTTCTTATGGACAGTTTTTAAGAGACGTTTGATAAAAAGAAGAAACAAAATGCCACTAGATGCCCTGCGTGCCAGCGTTTTCAAAACGAATGCGAATTTGAATTAAGGCTAAGAGAGAAAGACTTGAATTTTATTGATTCAGGCAGGTTGAAGGGAATATGTCTACCTTATCTATATATATAAAAATGGATTTCTGTCTGTCTGTCTGATTCTTATGGACTCGGAAACTACTGAACCGATCAACATAAAAATTGGTGTGTAGGGGTTCTTGGGGCCGGGGAAGGTTTTCGTGATAGTTTGAGACCCCTCCCCCCTCTCTAAGGGGGGCTGCCATACAAATGAAACACAAATTTCTGCATTACTCGAGAATTGTTCGAGCAAATGAAACCTAATTGTGCATATGGAGGGTTTAGGGTGCAATAAATGATTCTATGGTGGTTGAACTCTCCACCCCTCTATCTAAGAGGGGGCTACCATACAAATGAAACACAAATTTCTGCATTACTCGAGAATTATTCAAGCAAATGAAACCAAATTAGGCATATGGAGGTTTTAGGGTGCAATAAATGATTCTATGGTGGTTATTCTCTCCACCATCCTCTCTAAGGGGGCGCTGCCATAAAAATTAAACACAAATTTCTGCATTACTCGAGAATTATTCAAGCAAATTAAACCAAATTTGGCATGTGGAGGTTTCAGGATGCAATAAATGTTTTCACGGTGGTGAGGCACTCCACCCCCCTCTCTTAGGGGAACTGCCATACAAATAAAATACAAATTTCTGCATAATTCAAAAACTAATCAAGCAAATGGATTCAAATTTGGCATATGAAGGTTTCACGGGACACGAAACGTTTCTATGGTGAATACACTCCTCCCCTCTCTCTAAGGGGGTCTGTCAAACAAACGAAACACAAACTTCTGCATAACTCGAGAACTAATCAAGCACAATTTGGGATGTGAGGGTTTTTGGGTATGAGAAAAGTTTCTATGATGGTATGAAACCCCTCCAAACATGACAATTGAAAATTTTCGGAAAACCCTGACGGGAGAAGGGAAAATTCGGAAAATTAAATTACCATATGTTCTACAAATACATAGTGACAAGTGCTGTTAGTCCATTTGATGCTAGCGAAATTGATCTTTGTTCGAAACTGGAAATGGATTTTAATGTGACGAAACGCACTCCTATATCTTCTTCTATCTATACCAAAAAAAAAAAAAGATCGCCGGCTGTGTTGATAAGAGCAGAACTCGAGGAAAGAATTGTCCGATTTAGGGCTGTCTCTATTGTATCATATTTTCTGTATAAAATATTTATTCCATGTAACGGCGAAACATGTTATTTGCAAGTGGTTGGAAAATCCTGAACGAGAATTGTGTCTGAAAATAATCTGATAATATAATGACGAGTTTTGTTAGAAATACTAAGAATTTTATAGTAAAAGGTAAATTCAACGGGGTCGCTTGAAAGATCAATCAATGAACAGTTCTGCGATTGGACCCATGAACTTACTAATAGTAAGAAAACGTGAATGTTTGAAGGTATTGATAACAAAAAACAAATTTTAGGCGAGACGAAGTTTGCCGGGTCAGCTAATCTAAAATAAATTCACAATGTGTATAAGTAACAGCGTTTTTTTTTATATAAATTTGATGAACGACAGTTACTCTGAATCACCCTGTAATTTTGAAGGGGTAGTGACATCTAGTTTTACTGAAAATTGAATAGTTCTATAGCTATGAAATGGAGTGTACTATGTGTACATTGAGAACCTTTATTACCGAATAAAAGTAGGAAAAAACACTTTCAGTTCCACTGCATTGGATACCCAATACCCAATCTGTCGTTTTAAACATCACAAAACAAATGCGAGCTCGATTTCCAAAGAATTCCAATTTCAGCCTATTACTTCCACCATATCTATCTCCTGAAAGACCTGCCATCCAAAGTGACAACAATCTTTTCCGAGTGAACAGAAAATACAGAAAATACATTACTGCAGTTTAATATCAGGTTGTATTATTTCAGCGGAAGGAGGCACATCCCTTAACGTAAAATATGACTCTCATGGCTCTTTGTTTTATTCCCGTGTCGAAAAGGTTAAAATTAAGCACTTCTGTTTCGCGGGCTTCAACCGTGCGCGGCGTGCCTCTCTTTTTTCTGGTGGAACCGTTTTTAATATTCCAGCCGGTGGATGTGACATGACCTGTTTCTCGCACGCCGCCACCATTAGATTCCATCTGCTTGTCGGTCGAATGTCGCTTTCTTGTGTGCTTTTTTGTTGTTACGGAGTAATTTTATTTCTCCAGAATCTGTCTCGCGCTCGCATCACGAATTCGGTGCTTTGTTTGTTACGTTCTTTTCTATTTCGTGTCGTTTTCTTTTCGAGTGAGACAAACGACAATAAAGCCAGCGAATGGCGGCATCCCAAAGTGTTCTTGCGTTCGCCGACATACGTATGAGTACAGAATTTGTAAGTTGCTTGAAATTGATGAATTTCATGCCACGTAACATTCGTGTAAGGCACTTAACATTGAGGGGAAAACGAAATCCATATGCATGCCTCAGCGGTGTGCCTAATGTCTGTGCGGGGGAGGTGGTGAAGATTACCAACGTTACCGAGGAGCTAGGGTTCTCAGTACCGGTGCATGGAGGTATTTATTAATGACGAATATAAATACAAGTACAGGACGGGCTCGATTATATACAGTCTCCAAATTATTTTACTGTATATAATCGAATGCTGTATATAATCGAGTCAAACAAATTTTTTTTATTGCTCTATATAATTTTTTTTTGTTTTTTGAACACAAAAGAAGAATTCAATTTTCAATTCATCCCCTTAATGTCAGAAAATACCTTTCTCACATAAAAAAAATCCAAATTCTTTCAGAATGTGACAAAAGATCATATTTAATTAGAAAAAAAAACTTCTACGCATATGTTCAAATTTCAACAATGACAGGATGACTTTTTCTTTGTTCTGGGCTCTGTCTCTAACTGCCCCCAATTCAACGAATACGCTACGTAGGACGGTGCTTCCATTTAAAAGATGAGAAAATTTAGTACGTGGTATGGTTGTGAAATTGTGGATTTAACTAACATTTTGGATATAATAAGCTTAAAAGATAGTGGCCTTTAAAGTGTTTCTATTAATTTTATCCCAAAAACGCATAATAAACTTGATTGTTTCTATCATCCAAATTAAAGTTCTCTAACCGCTCCACAATTTGTTTTTGACACCCAACTCCTATCTTTCTTAATTTCGCTGCAATATCATTCTAAGCAATTCGTGGGAAGTTTTCAATGAAAATATTCAAAAAAGATGATTTTCACATCACTGTATTTATTGTAATCAATTAACTTTTCCTTAGACGTTGAAATGTTATGTTTTTTTCTTGGGAATGCCATATTTGAAATAAATAGATTTTTTTTCTAAACTGTATATACACTCGACAAAAAATTAGAGGAACAGAGTGTGAAGTCGGAAATTTTAAGGGATTTTTGACATGCTGTATCTTCGTGAAAAATGAACGCATATCGGTTGGATGCGCATCATTTTGAAGCTACAACTTTCAGGTATTATGATATTTTACGTACATATTTTTATTTTGGTGTGTGTAGGCGTATCAGGCAACAATATCAGGAAGAAATGAAAAAACGATTTTTCTTCACACTCTGTTCCTCTAATTTTTTTGTCGTGTGTATAACTGTAATATAACTCAAAAACGGTTGGTCCGGTTGATTTGGTGTCTTTCGTAATGTTTTAGGTTATTATTTAGGCTATATGAAGAAAGCTCTGTGAAAAATGTTTTATTTTTATTTTATTTCGAAAATAACACTCCATTTTCTCAAAAAAGGTGTTTTTGTTTTTTTTTATATTCATCAAATATTGCAGAGGACAACCAATAAAGTTCATTGAGGGTGCGCCAAAATGGAGCAATAATGGACAAAAAAAATATATCTTTTTAAAGAGTTGTATTTTTGAAAATTGTTAAAATATTTCTTATAATTGTTTTAGACTCGATTTTATGAAAGTACGCATAATTTTTTGACAAAAAAGTGTATTGCAAAACATACGCGATACGTGTGGTGCGATGTGTTGTTATGTTATATTTAGAGCATACATTTAGGTGAGTGTCAGGACAAGTTAGGTTTAACTGTGTTGCCAGCATTGCTGCACATACAGGCAAACCTTGTTTTTGTGCGGGGGATAGGAACCGCACCAAAAAAGTCGCATAAAAAAATCATGCAAAACTTCACCAGCAGCTTGAAAAAATCGTGTTCGGTACAAATTTTGAAAAAAAAAATTTTTGTGCGGTAGATAGGGACCAAAGGAAAAAATTTTCCCCCAAGAAAATAACTCAAATCCACGCCATTCACCGTTCAATTTCCTTTTGTTTCCCTGCTTTGCGATGGGACACTTTGCCTTTTCGGATGCGCGTGGCTGTTTTGTGCTACATGCAACTAGTCGAAACATGTTGCTGTTAGAAATCATGTCATGCAAAAACATAGAAAAACCTTGAGCATTTGATAAGAGGAGGGGAATGATTTCAGAAGTGGATAGTTGAGACGCAAATATGCTTTTTTCGCACTGAAATGCATATAAACAATCGAAAAAAACTAAATGGACGATAACTTCGTCAAATACACCGCACAAAAAAACCGCTCGAGAACAGAAAATCGCACAAAAACAGGTTTAACTGTATATTTTACGGCCTTTGGGGTCACAAATATGTGAAAAAGTGGTGAAGATATGGCATGAAAAATTGAATTTGTGTTAGATCTTGTAATGTAATAACTTATTGAGTTATAGTGTTCGATTCTTTTTATTTTGTTTAGCGAGCAATGATATCTCTCATTGTGGTTCGTAACGGTGTTCCTTTCATGGAGAGTGTTTATTCAGAGATGATTATGTTATCGCATAATGAGTGAAACTGGGTACAATTTGTTCTAACCCTTTCGGTTATATGGTAAAAACCGTTTTGAGATTAGTAGATAATGTTATTATATTTGTGAGTTTATTAAAAATAGTAGATATATTGGCGTTAAATTATCCTCCCGTTGCGTTTGCAATTCGATACGCACGACGAATAACGACATATATTTCCGGTTTTATTTGTTCATTGGTTTCAGTTCTCTCTAATTCTAATAAAATATATAGATTTCTCTCGGTTACCTTATCAGGTCTCCCACGATTAACGCGTTATTTCAATGAAAAGTATGTGCGATAAAGAATAGAAAATATAGATTCATCTCGTTTACCTTCTCAGGATTCGCAAATACAACTATGAAAGATAGAAAATTGACGTTTTGGACAATTTTTTATATTCTAATTAAATCTAATACTTTTTCGAACACACAATATCGCTATCTAAACTTAGAACAACATTAAGATTAGTTGTAATTTGAAAAAAAAATAAAAAAAAGTTGTTGTTAGGAAAACCTTTTCCCTTTTTTTAGTGACCTTCTTCCAATGTATGGATGATTTGTTGGAAATTGTAAGGGCTTCTATATTTTTTTTTTGAGAATTTGAAAAAAACACGTTTTTAATAAAACTGAATTTCTCTAAAAACATGCTTTTATTTTTATTATAAAAATTGAATCAATTTCATTCTTTTACAAAACTTTTGTAGGTATCGTAGTATATTTTTTTATAGAAAATTAAGAAAAAAAGAATTTGGTCCTTTTCAAAAAGTAATCTAATTCTTGTTTGAATATTTCAAGTATGCAAAGATGCTTAAATGACCAATGTGTTTACACCCACAACGTTGCACTGCTATTCGAGATGGTGCTGCCATATCATGAGATGAGTTGGCATGAAATTCGTCAGTATTTGTTATGCGTTGCAACATCCAAAAAAAAATCAAACATTAAAAGGTTATTCACTGAAAGAATTCTTTTCGAAAAAAAAAGATTTACCTTAATGCATTTTTTACACAACCTTACAGCTTTATCTATCATTCATAGAAATACCGTATACATTCGCGAAAAAGTTCACTAGACACTAAAATTCGTTTAGAAAAATGTAAATTATTACATCGTTGAATAAAAGATTTAGTATGATTCTTTGTTGTGGTGGATGAGAGCAGACAAACGACCGCAAAGGGTTAACAAAAACTTCTAATGCATATTATATCTCATTCTTTGATCATGACTATGTTACACGTTGCGGGCGGCTTCAGAAATCCTGTCTTCCACTGCACTGCTGGCTCTAGTTGAAATACGTACGCGCCGAACGACCTCAACGTGCAATGGGCTCACGTTTCAGCGGGGTAACCGAATGCATCATTTTTATTATTACCTTCTCACATTTATATGCCTCTCGGTTCTTTATTCCAACGAAACCATCACATTTACAAGAAGCAATAAATTCCGATGCCTTTTCTCTTCTCGAAAGCGATTTTTCAGTGCACTTTTGTTATCGGCAAAGTGGAGATGGACACAATTTTTCCATATTTCCCATTGCTACGCTTGCATTCGTTTCAGACATTGGAATTTTATTGTGCGCCGAGAATTCACCATGAAATGATGTGTTTGTTTTGACCGTGCCGCAATAATCTACGCCGGTCGGGAAAAACATGAAACATATATTCTTAGCACACGTAATGCACTAGTTATTTGCGTTCGAAAATAAAAGCAACCGCTGCGGAGCCGCATTTTGCTGATTATGAAATACATTTCCAATTTTACCAATTCGCGTCATTCACAAATACCCGTTTCAATTATGTATTGACGGCCAAATTCAATGAGGTATAACGTGATCGTTTGATCGTTCTAATGCAACCATTCGGAACGACTCATGACCTAAACTTAATTAAATGCACGCTCCAATTGCCTAACTCCGAGGCACCCTTCCGGCGAGGCCGCAATCGAAATAGTCAAATAATTCCATCCCAGAAAACAATTTGTGAAATTTAATCACACTTCATAAGCCATAGTTAAATTTACAGAGGAAATACCTTTCGCATGGATGCATTCCAAACCCGAATAATCTCACACAAAAATAGGTTATTTGCGCTCGGCGAGCGATAATTGTTATGCGTTAAATTGTTCATCTGTGTCAGCAGGTGAGAGTAATTTTCGCATAAAACCAAACGGAGCATCGAATCAACCAATACAAATACAAACAGAAAGGGAACAATAGGACAGTGGTACTCAATGGAAATCTATGTTTGAAAGGTAACCGAAAGAGTGTGCTGAAATAAAAATTCAATTAAGAATTCAACAGAAAAATGTTCTCACTAATTGAAAAATTTAAATAATTTCATGTTCAATGGGAGTGGAACAATAAAAAAAACGGCAGGTCATCGCCAAATTTATATTAAAACGGAAAACAATTGAAACAGAAGGCGGCAGGCGGAAAAATAAAACCTTCCTTTCATGAAACTGAGCACGGTATTTCATCGCGTTATCAATAAATTCATCGTTCCTCGGGGGCAGAGCTCTGTACGCTGCATTAATGTGAACTAATAAACGGTTTCTGGAGCGCAGTTTCGTACACCAATTATAATAATCAGCCCATTTCTCAGGGTGTTTGCCCAGTTACCCAGTTGTTGTTTAGTTTCAGCGTGTAAGGAACGTGGAGCGAACCGGGGAACTTTGACTGGCAGACGGAGAAAATGAAAAAAAATAGTGATTGCTGGTCAAAATTTTGCGCCGAGTCATTGCCTAGCTGACTGTTGGTGAATTTTGACTTGTTCTTATTCTAAGCTGAACCTTCTTAACGCGAGAACCGTCCTGTTCCGGCTACCGCTTAAAAAGATACAAAGTGAACAGAATTTTTTTCACAATTGTACGATTCAATGCACAAGGACCTAGGAAACGATTTGAGATGGAAATTTGCATCTAGAGCTCGATAGTTATTCTCTAGATCAGAATTCTCAAACTATTTTGGACCTAGACCCCTTTTCCAGAATGAAGTGGTACCATTGACCCCCATATCCAAATTTATTTGAAAAAATCTTTATCTTATTCATACAAAATACACACCAATTCAAAAACTTTGGTCATGTGATTAAACTTGACCTCATTTTTTCATAGACATAAAATTCAGAAAATATCAAGTGTAATTAATAAATATCTATGCAAATTACAACAACAATACTTTCTACTGAATTATTATCAATTATTATAACAAGTTGACTCACGTAACACGACTTATACAGTATCTTGTCGACCCCCGGGAAACCAATGTCGACCCCAAGGGGTCGATATCGACCACTTTGAGAATCCCTGCTCTAGACAAACACTGTCCTCGAAAAAGTTGCTACATATAATGTTGTCAAAAATAGGGAGACCAAAATTTTAGGTAAAACCAAAAATCTAAATTCATGAAAAAACTTTTTTTTTACTTTTTCTTTGATATTTAAAATTCTGCGTGAAAACTAACTTCGGCCGACTTTTAGAGCTGACTAAGACAAACATTTTGTGATGCAAAACTTGTCAATATTTTGATCCCTTTACCAGTTACACACCTCCAACAAAATTATTATGAACGATAATGTGTTCATTTTCATGTTGTCATAAAAAGGGTGCAAAAATTTTCGATGATATTCAAATTCTAACTTTCTTATATTTATATATAGAGATAATCATAGTTCGACAATTTTTTAGTCTCAGTTATTCTGAGCAACTTTGTAAAGTTTTTTCTATCATATAATTAACACGTTAGGCCCCGATTTTTTCTTGCTGCGCTTTCCATTCAGCGCGCATCAAGAGCGTTTGCACAATATCAGTGTCGGTCCTAGTTCCCAAATAACCTTATTGTAAAGATGGAAAATAGTCAGCAATTCGAATAGAATATAATCACATTTCGTAAAACATCCGAAAACAAACCGTATGCATTTTTATTTTATTATTTAGTAACTGTCAGTCCCAGTCAGTCAGCACTTTTCCACCAAAAAGCTTAACGTCGGCCCCTACGGACCGACGCTGGGCTTAACGTGTTAACCGATCTAGCGCTTTTTTTTCTAAGTTATATTAGAGTAACCATGAAAAACCCGTTTTGCTCTAACTTTCATTTTTCAAATATCGAGTTGTTATTTTGCAGTAGAGCGCTCACGCATGTTGCATAACATACATATTGAGGGCG